>NC_091462.1:47103175-47406523 GCF_027789765.1 Dendropsophus ebraccatus
TCCCCCAGTGTTTTTATTAATAAAAAAATCCCCTTTTTAAAAGTTCGAATCACCTCCCTTTTCCCATTTTATAAATAAAATTAAATAAATAAACAAACATGTATGGTATCGCTGCGTGCGTAATAGCCCGAAATATAAAATTATTACATTCCGGATCTCGCACGTTAACGGCTTAAACGCAAAAACCCACGAAACTGCAAAGTGAAAAATTGTAATAAAAAGGGATCAAAAAGTTGCATATACGCAAGTAAGTGACTGATGGAAAGTACACATCATGGCGCAAAAAATGACCTAATACAGCCGCATAGACCAAAGGATATGAGCGTTATAAGGCTGGGAATAGAGCAATTTTAAACACAGGGGGACATTTATTAAATCCGGCGTTTTCTGCGCCGGACTTAAAAATGTCCCTGCAGCTTCTGCACTACGGAGATTTATGTAGAGGCGGACAGCCTCTACAGAAATCCTGTGCGCACCAGTGCGTGGCAGGAAACCTACGCCAGCTCAGAGCTGGAGTAGGTCTCCTGCTTATTTTTATAAAAAGAAAATGATGAATCATGCAGACTCTAAGTCCGCGCCCCCCACTTGGGCTGGCCAAATGGACAACAAAAGAAAAAAACTACTTTGATAACCAAAAATATCAATGAATGCAAAGAAGATGCCCCTGTGAGTCACTGGATGCAATTGCATTATAAACACTTGTAAGGCCCGCATATTTTACATGGGCTGGAAGGGTGTATTACTGTATGTTCCAGGGCTGCTTTTTAGCCCTTCTTTGTTCCTGCCTCAAACTCCAATAAAGTGTTCCCTTTCTGAAACTGAGCAAGAGTCATCAACCTCACGCAACGTACTAAATTACCATGAATGTGGAGGCAGCATCTGCTGGCTTGTTTTTCTTACATTGTTACATTTATTAGATTCCTATTGTTATTGGTTGTTGCGCTGGTTATAAACTCTCTTTAAGTATACCGGGGCTGTCTCTCGTAATGAGCCTGCACCTGTGTCATTTGTACATTAGTGGCTATTAATACAAAAAACATCAATAATGCTCTCATAAACATTGATATTGTGCAATATAATACGCATTAACATCATGGAGCAAAATGAACTGAGATGAATACTGCTCAATTAAATTACGTTAGTAGAGCACAATGAAGGAGCATTAATACAAAGCCATAACATTAACACTAATATCTCAAAGTTAAATGAACATTAATATAACCTAGTAAGAAAATAATATGGAACAACAAAGTTACATTTATTACCAAGAGATAAAACGTAGCTCCATTACATAATTAGATGAGCATTAAAACTCAGGCTAATGCTGCGTTTACACGGAATGATTATCGTGCAAATTCGCACGATAACGATCAAATTCGAACGATAATCGTACGTGTAAAAGCAGCAAACGACGAGCAAGAAATCGTTCATTTTGATCTTTCAACAAGTTCTCAAATCGTCGTTGATCGTTCGCAAAAACTTTGCAGATCGTTTCGTGTCGTTCGCCGATTTAACCAACGTGTGAGATAGGCTTTAAGCGATCGCACAACAATTGCAAAACAAATTTCCGTACGATATATTGTACTGTCTAAACGCTGATCGTTATGGAAAAAAAATCGTTACTCCAACATCGTTAATCGTACGATCGGTCGAATTAGCATAAGTTCAGATGCTGCAGATAATAAGCACAGATTCTACAGGAAAGTCTGCATTAAATCATGTTAAATGAAAGTCAGTGGGGATTTTGTAAACCCCATATACAGTACATGCTAAAGAAACCTCAAGAGCATACAGCAAAAATTACAATCTATTGCATTGAAATAAAGCATTGAAAGCCTTAAGGCCCTACTACATGAAACGATTATCGGCTGTTACGGACGATAATCGTCTTGTGTAATAGAAGGCAATGATCCGCGTACATGAACGATGTCGGCTGATTGTTGCAGTCTTTTGTCTTTCAACAAGTTTTTGTGCATTTTCTAAAAAAATCTGCGTAAACTCGCTTCGCTCATCTCTAATTATCACCATCATTGGCAGCTTTTTAACATGTGTATATCCCTGTATATCACCAACCACCCCAGACGAAGCTGTTGGCGAAACACGCTTTGAGTGTGGCAGGTAATTTGTAGTGTGTACCTGTGGCAAGTGCACTTTATTATGGTTAAAGTAATGTTCATTGAATTTTTTTGTTTTCTGTCGGTAGGCCTGATGTTCTCCTATTGACTTTATCTCTTATATATTTTTATGATCCTTTTTGTTCACATGTGTATGTATTTCTAGTTCATGTACAACTTGCACCAATTTTTTGGTCTTTTTATGATTTTTTAATTATGATTTAGAAATATATAATAAGTATACATTTTTATGGTATTTTGTGTCCAGCATCAATGTTTTCATAGGTGTGAATTATGAGTAGGGAGGAACATACTATCATTCTGGCAATTATTTGTTCAAATGCATGTTCTGCATTGGCTTTTTGTCCACTAGAGGTCTCTAACGTACCATGAATAGCTTTGTGATGGAACCATCTCTTGTAAAGTTAAAAGGGGAAATCCTTGCTAAATTATTTTGTGATAAATCGGAGGGTGACATTGTGAGGATCCATGAGCTCAGACCCCTGCTCATTTTAGAGCTCATGTCCTTCTCTGCTGCCCCATGACAGGAAATGTGACTATTAAAGCATTACAACCACACATAACTTACTAGAAAATGCTAGACAAATTAATAAAAATATAATATACTTTATTGTATAAAGAAACTATATAACAAATAAGAGTATGCAAAGGCTAAGGTGTACAGACCACCTGTAGGTGGGTGAAAAACAAACAGTATATATAGAAATGTAAGATCTTATGGCAACCACATGGATATATAATAATACATTGTTAGTACAGGTAAATGGGTGCTAGGCACTGAGCAGTGAAAAAAATGTTGTTTAAACACTTTAAAAATCACTGGTAGAGGAATATCCGATATCCCTGCTATCAAACCTCTAACTAGCTAGACCCAAATATATGCTATCCAATGATATAACATGAAATTACCCAGAGCCCTTACCAAACCACTGCTTACTATACCACTGCACCACTCAGCTGAAATACGTTTCATATTTTTATCAATTTGTGCAGTATTTTCTGCATAGTTGTAAGGGTGGTTATAGGAGAAGTAATGCACATGGACATGTTACATTAGGGCCTTCTATATAGATTTATTAATCATTAAAGCATTGTTCACAGTGTCCATTGTGAAGGTTTTTTTTTTTTCTTTTATTGACCTTTTTATGATAGATCATAGACAACATTTTTAAACAGACTCCCCCATTACTAAATAATGAAAAGAGCAGTAACAAGGGACACATATTACAATTTACACTAAAACAGATCCATAAGACATTACGGCCATAGCCCTAAACACTTATTTCTAATCACAGATTCTTGCCTTCTCCCTGGTGTACTCCAGCCGTAACGCCTGCTCAGCTGAAGGGCGGGCACAGGGGCCTACAGCAAGGCAGGGAAAAGGCGTAAAACAGGCAAAAATATACACCTGCTTTAAAGTGACTGTACCACCAGGCCCAGGCTGAAGCACTGGAGGCGGCCGACCCACCCTTAGTGGGAAGAAACTCCAGCCCCTCCATGACGTGACTCCATTAGAATCAATGGAACCCTATCATAGAGGGGTGGGGGTTTCCTCCCACTAAGGCTGGGTCGGCCCGACTCCAGTGATTCAGCCTGGGCCTGGTGGTACAGTCACTTTAAAGCAGGTGTAGATTTTCATGCACTGCCTGAGCTTGACACAGGGCCGGTCAGATGTATTAGGAGGCGTGTGGGAATCCAGCTGGGGAAAGGGGGTGGGGCTCTATCTAAGGCTGGCATACTTGTACACCAGTCTTGATAAATGCCCCCCAATATTCCTGTATATCTACACTATAAGCATAACTAGTGTACGGTACACGGTCTCATCTGCTATCCCGTACCTGCTATGGGTCGCACCATGCAGTCATCTGTTCGCTCTTCTGCTTTTTCTTAGTGTACTTGTCTTCTCACCTGTGCTGGTCCGGCTTCCTGGGGGATTGGACTCCCTCTAATGCCAGGCGCACACCTGTTCACCTGTATTTAAAGGCTCAGCACACAAATTCTAGTAAATTTTCACCTGAAGGTATTAATAGCCATCACCTCCAGACCTCTGTGCTCAGTTGTTGGTGTGTTTCAGTCTGTGCTTCCTGGCTATCCGCCACTAATGACCTAGTCGTCTCCTCAGCTCCAGTCTGAACAATGTTTTCACATTGTATTTTGAGATTCGACCACAAAAGAAAAACATCTATTCCCGGGCTCCAGTACTCCTTCTTCTCCTTCAGTCAGTGGTCACCGAGGACCTTCTCTGAGGGTAGTGACCTGGGAAGCCCATCCTACCTTGCGGCGGGCTCTGGTGAGAACCGGGGCTCCTGAGACTCCACTCCTTGGTGAAGGTACGTCTCAGCATTCTTCTGTGATCCAGGGGATCCACCTCCTTGTGCTTGAACTATCCATTACAACTAGAGATGAGCGAACCGGGTTCGAGTCGATCCGAACCTGAACGTTCGGCATTTGATTAGCGGGGGCTGCTGAACTTGGATAAAGCTCTAAGGTTGTCTGGAAAACATGGATTCAGCCAATGACTATATCCATGTTTTCCACATAGCCTTAGGGCTTTATCCAAGTTCAGCAGCCACCGCTAATCAAATGCCGAAAGTTCGGGTTCAGATCGACTCGAGCATGCTCGAGGTTCGCTCATCTCTAATTACAACTAGTTTGTTGAAATAGCCTTTTAATGCTCAGTTACCATTTATTAAAGAGACTCCTGAAGTGCTGAGGACTGAAATACCTCCTCGCACCTCCACCTATCCCTAAACCTGTTTAATTGACAGTCAGCTGGAAACAAGAAAGGAAAGGGATGGGAGGGAGTACAGATAACTGTAGATGTTTCTGAAAAAGATACCTGACAACCAACATAATCCTCTCACTTAGTTTTTCCTGTTTATCATGAACACTCAAAGTGGTAAAATCAATCACAAATCCACAACATACTGAGCAGCTGCAGCAGCAAATGTGGAGGTAAATTCTGTGGCAGTGCTGATCTATTTGGAGTGGATTGAGCGATATGCTACATTGACAATAAACAGAGATGGTATAAATTAATTTTTGATGCTTAAAAAAAATTACACAGCACACATGCACACTACATTTACATCAAGTCACTGAAAGTAAGAATAAGACATAAAGAGTTGTTAAGTGCCCAATCTAAGCTATTATTAAAAGCAGTTTATGCTTAAAATAATTGAAAACGACGTAACATTTACAAAAAATCGAATCACTGGCAATTTCCAGGAGTAATTATAGTCATTAATAAGCCACATACAAGCAAACTATAAAAGTTCCCTTCCACTTTTGCAGAACATCATTTATTCTTCACCACCCAAGAACAGTTCTTTCACAAATATTGTATTCATCAATAATAGAAATTTTATTATTCCTGTCGCAAAATGAACCTACCGTCGCATTCTTCTTTATACACCAGCCTATAAACTTAACTAAATTGTTAAAAAAAAAATTAAAAAAGAAAATATAATTAAAAAAAGAGTCATTTCTATTACTTAGGATTTATATAATGTCAAACTGTAGCATTAATTACTGTGTATGCATGGGGAAATATTAACCCCTTCACGTCAGTCATACGTATATACGTTCCTATTGCACTTGCTCCGTGCTACATTTCAGAACTGTGAGCTGGGTCGCTCCTATGCAAACCATTCCACACACAACAGAGACGCCAGAGGTAATGACAGGCAGCCGCGGATGCATAGCAATCGCAGCGTATAAGGAAGTCAGGGACAGAATAAGCACCTGTTTCTGACTGATTCCTTGCACTGACAGGCAGGGGTAAACCACTTACCTCTGTCCTGTTGGATCGGCGATCTGTGGATAGAGTCTGCTCTCAGGCAGGCTCTTTGCACAAATTGCTGATAGTACTGATCTATGCTATGCTATGGCATAGCATAGATCAGTATATGCAATCTAATGACTGCATATTTAACTGTTAAAAAATGTTAACATATTTAAAAACCCTTTATAAAATAAACCCCCAATAAAAGTTTACATTTTCTCCTTGCCCATTATAAAAAAAAAAAAATATGTAAAAATAAATAAATAAACATAATATATATCGTAGCATGCGGAATTGTAAAATCTATTAAAATTTCACAATATGTTTCCTGAACGGCGTCAATGAAAAGAGAGGGAAAAATGTTTCCTGAACAGCGCAAACAAAGAGTAAAAGCCTCCCTGGCAGTGTAGTGGTAGAATCTACACTTAATCCATGGGGCCTGAGGAGGCCCAAAGATCCATCTAATACAAGAAACACCACATGTATAAATGTCACATGGTAACAACCTCTTTTCTGGGTAAGTATAATGTTACGGTAAGATTCTCATTTGGTGAGAGAAGAGGGGTCATAAGATGTGAATGAATTAGTAGGCTCATAAAGTGTCTCTGTAGGGGAAGAAAAGGGAACAAATGATCTTATATGACATCTTGACGCAGGCGTAGTTGTTGTCTTGGGTTAGGGATTGGAAAATAACTATAACTATATTTTTTCTCACCACCAATAAAACTTCCAGTTTGATTAAACTTCAGTTTAAAAGGGACAAGAGAAGATGCAAATCTGTAAAACCAGTCCAGAAAGGGAAGGCTACAGAGTAAAGGCCCTATGATATACAGGGCATTAGAAAGCGTGCGGAGAGGGTAGTGTGGCACTTGTAGTGTAGCGTGGCGCCATGCAAGCTCCTTTGGAAGTGTACATTACAAGTGCCACACTACCCTTTCTGCACACTTTCCAATATCCTGAAACCATCGACTTGTGGCATCTCGTCCTGGTCTCCCGGAGCGGTAGCATTAAGGCTTATCCTTATTATGCACGCTACTGTAGGTGTTGTGCTCTAAGCACAACCCTATCAGATGAGTGCAATCCGCACCTTTTTTTTCGCATACCTGATTGCGATAAAGATTCACCCAAGGAGCGCCTCTTTTTTGTCTTTTCAGCCTTTCTCTGCATCCCCTATGACACAGGGCGACTATCTGCCCAGTCAGGCATAATAGGGTAGATATCACTGATATCTACCAATATCTTGGTCACTGGCCGAGCAGCACTCCATGTAATAGGAGGTCTGTGGTTGGCACATGATTAAAGTATATAGAAAATAATAAAGATGTATACTTACCTGTCCAGTGTCCACACTCCCCCGTGTCCTCCTGCCTGTTTCCCACTGATGGGAGCTGCCGATGAAGCTTCTTCACCTGTCTCTGAAGTGACTGGCGTCTCAGCCAATCACTGGGCAGTGCAGTCCTATCTCGATCAGTGATTTGCTCAGTGGCCTGTCACTTCAGAGATGGGTTTACACAGTGCATCAGGCTGTGTAATATGGCTCTTAATCTATATTGGCAGGGGGTGGGTTGTGAATCCCTAATCTGTCCTCTTCCTACACTTCGTCAACACAGGAGAATTGGGGCTATAGGAAATGGATTGTGAAGCACACCAGCCTTGTACTTAGATCACGTGTGAGCAAAATTGGTAATCAGGGTAGAGTGTACGGTCCGTGGTCAAAATGTTCAGAGGTCACCTATGAGCAAAAAGAGCAGTCATAATCAAGGTACAGACTGCCATAAATTCTCTTGTGGGCCTCTTATCAAGAGAGAGACCCCTCTTTTGTTTAGTATCAACAGAGACATAGTCACTCACTGTGTCTGTTTGGCTTACTAGCTGTGCAAATGACAAGATATCAAGTCATTTCGCCTTTTGTGTCTTGTGTCTGTGCAATGTGTCTTGCTTCATTGTATTCTAAATCTTTGGGCCCCTCTAATAAACTCACAGTTAGGACAAATGCACTCTCATCACCCCTCACCTACTTGTAGGCATTTTCTTCATCCAGGCATGCACAATAAAGTGGTTCCCCAATACATTATACGGTAAAGTGAAAGATGCCATTCAAGTACAACTAGTCCCGTAAAAATATCCCCACCCCCACCCCCCGGAGCTTTCCTATTCCGGACCTGTGAAGGGGGCCTTAGTTTCCAAAGTGAATGAACAAAAATCTAAATCATATGAATATTTGTTGTGATCGCCCTTTGCCTCAAATACAAATACAGCATCAGTTCTTCTAGGTAACCTATGCAGAGTTTTTGAAGGAACTCGTCAGAGAGGGTGTTTCTGATATCTTGGGGAACAAATCTCAGATTACCTGTGGATGTCACTGCTCTTGACCTTCATGTAACAGACACACTGGATGATGATGAGGGTTGTGCAGGGGTCATATTATCACCTCCAGGACTCTGTTCTTTTACACTGACGATAGTTATTAATGACACTGGCTGGGTTGTTTTTGGGGTTGTTGTTCTACTGCAGAATAAACATTTGGAACCTTTCTGATACCTCCTGGATGGAGGTGTGTTACTTTACAGCATTTTCCCACACCTAAAACTTTGGCTAATTACTGTATACAGATGGCACATAATATTGTTATGTACAATATAAAAAATGTTTGAAAACAATAGTAAACTGAAAGAGAACGGCTCTGCTATTGGACTAACATAGAACCTGAAGCAAGTAATAAGAATTGATGTGACCTTTTTGATGCCTTGTTTGCTGTAAGAAAGGAAATGTGAACTGCATGGAAACTTTACCATTTTAGCTGTTTGTACAGAAAATTGTTTTAATTTGTGAAGAACTGTGTCTCAAGCATGTGTTGTAGAACCAGCAGGTGGGTACAAAATGCTTACTTCATGCATTATTAAAAAGTTGCTTTCAAAAATGGGTCACAAGCAGGCGTTTGCTTGGGTAGAGTGGGGCTGTGGAAGTAAATTGTAGATGTATAAATATTAAAATGAGGTCAAAATGAGCAGATATACACAAAGGCTTTACAAGTACCAATTGTAGAACAGCTTTTCCATTTAGAACCTCCACTGCCATTAATCCTATGTGACCTAAAAGCATTTATAAATTATTCTTATTTTAAATCCTAATGATAAAAATGCCATTTAGAAGTATAGAAGAATAAGTTTATAGAAATTAATCTTTATAAAATATATTATTTATATTAAATTATATCATAATGTATAGTATAAATAGTATATGGTAATTAATACTGTATCCTACATAGGATAAATATAATAGGGAAAACTGTTTAGGTGTGCACACACATAGACACACTCAAGCCTCGAGCATGCAGCCATATTTTATTGACCTGTGTTGTATGGATCAATAATACAGAACCCAAAGCTACTATTGGCCAATACTGTACCTTTACCTGCTTCATATCTTTGTTGGAAGCACACCAAGTTTTTTTTGTCATTCATTTCTAGATACAATTGCATATCCATTTTACAATTTTTGTTCTGATTTTAACATGATAAATGTTGCCTGCTATCCCAAGAGCATGTACAATAGAGCGTGTTGTGGTAACCCAGAGTTGCAGATGTTATTAGTGGAGCTGATTTCTTTTGGGCTATTTTCCAGATTCAAGGGCTAATTCTGGAAGAAGATCAAAATGTGAAGCTTTAGGGTATGTTCACACTTACCGGATCCGCAGCGTATTTTCCGCTGCGGATCCGCAGCAGATTTCATTTATATAACTGAACACAGCAACAAATCTGCACAATCAAATCTGCTGCGGATCCTGTAGGTGTGAACGCACCCTTAATTTGCCAAGATTATCCATGTTACTTACACCATATTTATTAATTTTTCAAGCAACTACAGCCATCTCTTCTTCTGTCTTCTTCCAATACTTTGCTAGTTTTAGCCATAAGTGTCTCCTTTTCTGTGGTATTGGGATTTCAGGATAACTGGAACCTGCTTATGATGTTAGGTATGGTAGCTTTTTAAAAAAAAAAAAACAACTGGCCTGCCATGCCTTGCCTGCTTATTTATCCCTTTCCTGCTACTGAACCTGACCATGGTGTTGGACTTGTTCATTGATATCGCTTCTGCCTTGCCCTTGGGATTGCTCACCCAATATATAAAGTAGCTCTCATAATTGCCTACATTCATGAATATGCACTCATTTCATCCTTTGGTTTTTGCAACTTTTGGTTTGTTGCACAGCCAGGGTTAAACCAGTTGTGTCTTAGAATCTAGAGAATCGAAATTTACAGTAAGAGATGTTACAGTATTGAGAGGCCACAGATTCCAATAGCTCCACTCTTTACTCTACTGGCTGTATATAATCATAAACTTGTCCAACAGGTGTTCCAACTTTGGTCCTGCCAGCTACACGATGACCTTACCTCCCCAACCGCCCAAGTGAGACATCAAGAGAAGAAACACACTTGCCAATATTCCTGCCTGGCTCCAGCATTTTAAAGTTCTTCTGCTTCTCTCCCATAGAAGCCAATGAAATTGAGAAGCAAAGCTTTCTTTTGGGTGCCTTCACACCTACCGACTCGCAGCGTTAATAACGCTGCGAGTCGGCTAGGTCCTGGCAGATCACTGTCAGTACATACACGTAGCGGTCTGAACGACCGCTGCGTGTATGTAAATCTGCCGCTTAAACCCTTCTGATGCCGGCTGCCTCCCGCTCCGCTCTGTAACATACCTCCTCGCTCCACGGGGTTCCCGGTGTCCTGCTCTCCCGCCCGGCCAAACAGTGGCTGTTGCAGGGCAACACACTGATTGGCCGGTCACGAGAGCAGGACTGTATGTACTGACAGTGATCTGCCAGAACCTAGCCGAGAGTTATTAACGCTGCGAGTCGGTAGGTGTGAAGGCACCCTTTATGAGGAAAGAATATATACTGACCTGTCTCTACTATGGGCATAGGTAACCTGCATTTCCGTTATCTAGTTTGTTCTGTGAAACCAGAAAACATGATAGCAGATGTGGATGGCACTGGCCTTCTTCTCTGGATTGTGTCATTGAATAATGTCTGGATTCTGCATCTGTCTTTTTCAAGTAAAATCCTGGGCAAACTTCCTCCGATTTAGAAGTATGGGCTCATTGCATTGTTGTGATATAACAAGGAATCCTTCAAAGAGATGAGCGAATATACATAGGCTGTATCCATGTTTTCCAGGCATCACTAGGGCTGCATCCATCTTATCCAGCCACAGGGAGTCAAATGCTGAGTGTTCAGGGTTTCGTGAACCCAAACTTACTGTAAATTCGCCCATCTCTAGTCCTTATGCATCAATTTTTTTGTCCTTTCCCTTCCTTTCTTTTTGCTCCTTTATCTTGTGCTTGTACTTCCCTTTCAGATTATAATTCAGTTATTTACTGGGGCCCATGCCTTATGTTTTTGTTGAATTTTAGATTCTTTATGCCCTAGACCGTGCACACACTCTAAACTAGACTGTTACTTTTTCTATTTTTGTTAGTTGCTTTTTGTGCAGTTAGTATGGTAATTCCGACCAGAACACAGCACAAAAACTAACAAACCCCCCCCCAAAAAAAAAACACCATTTGTTAACTCTAGTAGTTAAAATGATTAAAAACACACACATGTAAAGCAGATGGTAAAACATACAGTAAATATACGAACCAAGCCTAAAGTTGGAGAAATGTTAGGTCCACAGCTCAGGAAATTCCCAGAATATAAATGAGTTGTTAAACTCATTAACAATTAAATGAATTAATTGTGTGATGAAAACTCATTTTAGCCCTAGACATAAGCTCTACACACCGAGTTACTGTATGTGGTCTATTATAATTCCAAGGCTGGCTGCAGATGTTCACCTGAATGGTTATAAAATAACAATAACCTACAATGTCAGGGAAAACAGACACTTTCTCTTTTAGTTTGAAAGAAAAGTATGTGAATCCTTTCACTTTCAAACTTATGTTCGTCACCTTTTATATGTGTTTTTTCACATCAACTTTCTTCCTATGAGACTAGGGTATTAGTAGATGTTCCAAAGTGCTACAGTTGTTCTCAAACTGCAGGCAACTCTTGGTCTCCAATTAAAGAAAAGGAAACATCTTATGATGTCAGTAGTTGAGATACATGCTCAGAACTCTTTGAGTGGGTTCACACATACCGGAATCGCAGCAAATTTCATGCTTTGAATTCTCCCTGTGATTCCCAGTACAGTCAGTTTGTAAGGGTTTACATACTTGCAGCAGATTTTTCATTCCACTGTTAGGCTATGTTCACACTACGTAAAACAACGGCCGCGTAGTTTTCACTGCAAAACTACGGCCGTTGTCTTGAGGATGGGACGATATAGCAATTCGTACGAACTACAGTCGTACAGTTCACACAGCGTATAAGACTACGGCCGTAGTTCGCACGATCCCGTGAAAAATGAACAGGTCATTTATTTGCGGCACACTTAAAATTTACTTCAGCCAAATTCAACTTGATTTTAATGTAAAAAATTTACTGAGTGGCTAGTCGCAGTGTTTCAATTAAATGACATGTTTCAGCCCGATTAAAAACATGCTAGGAGGCAATATTAAACAATTCAATTCCGTTGTTTTGGCCTCAAAATAACAGCCGGTGAAAATAACGTCTGTTATTTTACGGAGTGGGAACATAGCCTTAGTATGTAAACCTCGGATAGAGCTATAGGAATAAATAAGATAACTATATATTGGACAAGGTTTTGTTTTGACAGCATAGGGGAAGCAAACGACACATATATACCAGAAGTAATCTTGTCTAATGTGATTCATATAAGCCACAGGTAAGAAATAGAAGAACAGACTTTCAAGATAAATGTTCAGTGTTTATCTGATTGTAAAGAATGTAACTAGACCGGTAAAAGGTTAGAAATAAGTAGGACATTTCATGTTGTTGCTCAGCACATCTTTTTCCAGCTGGTCTCGTTTTGCTCATTAATTATTCTAAGCTGCTGTTTCTACAGTCCAGAGTGTGAGCAAACAGTGTGGCTAATGGACTAACTACAGTTATGCTCCATAGTTGTGGCAGAATGATTTCCTTCTTATTCTTTTTTCAGAAAATATGAATGATGACACTAAAACTTTTTTTCCTCTCATGGTTAGTGGTTGGGTGAAGCCATTTATTGTTAAACTACTGTGTTTTCTCTTTTTAAATCATAATGACAACCAAAAACATCCAAATGAATCTGATCAAAAGTTTACATACCCCATTTCTTAATACGGTGTATTGCCCCCTCTTACATAAGGCCCCGTTCCCACTGAGGAAAGGTAGCGGAATTCCGCGACGGAATTGTTCGCCGCGGAATGCCGTTAGCCTCCCGCTCATAATGGGAGTCTATGGGAGGCGCGCGCTCCTGCCCTGTCTGCGCTGAAGAATGAACATGTTCATTCTTCAGCGCGTACAGAGCAGGAGCGCGCGCCTCCCATAGACTCCCATTATGAGCGGGAGGCTAACGGCATTCCGCGGCGGACAATTCCGTCGCGGAATTCCGCTACCTTTCCTCAGTAGGAACGGGGCCTAAGCTTGAAGTCTTTTGTTGTAGTTGTGGATGGGGCTCTTTATTTTCTCAGATGATAAAGCTGCCCATTCTTCTCGGCAAAAAGCCTCCATTCCCTGTAAATTCCTGTGCTGTCTTGCATAAACTGCCCCCGGAGTGGCTCAATGATATTGAGGTCAGGAGACAGTGATGGCCACTCCAGAATCTTCACTTTGTTCTGCTGGAACTAATGACAGGTTGATAATGACAACCAAAAACATTCAAATGATCCTCATTCAAAGTTCACATACTTTTTGTCCTGATAACATGCACAGAAGTTCACACAAATTGACAAAAATTTCAACCACAACTGCCAGGAAAATTGTTTGGAAAAAAAATATTAGCTGAAATACAGGATAAATATCTTGCCTACAATACACTAGACTGCACAGAGACAAGCCTCAAACCTTCTGGAACATAGTAAGTTGAAGTGATGAGACCAAAATCAAATGTTACATTTGGAGAGGTGTCAACAAGGCCTATGATGAAAAGAACACCATTCCTACTGTAGAGCATGGAGGTAGATCTCTGATGTTTTGGGGATGTGTGAGCTACAAAGGCACAGGAAACTCGGTCAAATTTGAAGGAAAGATAAATGCAGCACATTATCAGCCCAGAAGCTGCGCATGGGACATACTTGGACGTTCCAACATGACATTGATTCAAAACAAAAGGCCAAGTCGACTTAGTTACAGCAGAACAAAGGTGAAGGATCTGGAGTGCCCATCTGAGTTTCCTTACCTCAATATCTTTAAGCCACTCTGGGGAAATCTCAAGTACGCAGTTCTTGCAATACCTGCCCAGGAATTTACAGGAACTGGAGGCTTTTTGCCAAGAAGAATGAGCAGCTTTACCATCTGAGAAAATAAAGAACATTATCCACAATTACTACAAAAAACTTCAAGCTGTCATTGATGTTAGAGGGGGCAATACATGGTATTAAATACTGGGCTATGTAAACTTATAATCAGGATCATTTGGATGTTTTTGGTTGTCATTATGATTTAAAAAGAGAAAACACAGTGACAATAAATGGCTTCACCCAACCACTAACCATGAGTGGAAAAAAAGTTTTAGTGTTATCATTCATATTCTCTGAAAAAAGGACAAGAAAGCAAACATCCTGCTGCTGTATGTAAACTTTTGAGCACAACTGTAGGTTATGATGCTGGAATTCTGTGGGGGCATGAGCTTAAGGCTATGTTCACACAACGTATTAGACCGGCCGTTCCATGACCCGGGCCGGGTTACGGAACGGCCGGTCTGTGCCCGAATCATCGAGGCCAGTACTTAGGTACCGGCCGGATGATCCGTCCGGCCGCAGAGCTCTGATGCGGGCGCATCAGCGTGCGCCCGCATCAGAGCTTCCCATAGCGCACAGTGAAGCAAGCGGCCGGAGCCGCTCGCTTCACTGTGTGAACTGACAGGTCTTTCTTAAAGTGGTTATCCACTGCTACAAAAACATGGCCACTTTTCCCCCTCTCTTGTCTCCAGTTCAAATGTAGTTTCCAATTAAGCTCCATTTACTTGAATGGAACTGAGTTCCATACCCCACCCAATCTGGAGACAAGAGAGGGGGAAAAGTGGCGATGTTTTTGTAGCGCTGGATAACCCCTTTAAAGGGGTTATCCAGCGCTACAAAAACATGGCCACTTTCTTTCAGAGACAGCCCCACTCTTGTCTCCAGCTTGGGCTTGTTTTTGCTGCTTAGTTCCATTGAAGTGAATGCAGCTTAATTGCACCTGAACCGCACCTGAACTGGAGACAAGAGTCGTGTTGTCTCTAAAAGAAAGTGGCCATGTTTTTGTAGCACTGGATAACCCCTTTAACCCATAGGCGCACTAGGACGTTATAGTACGTCCTGGCAGGAGGTTACTTTCCGCACCAGGACGTACTATAACTTCCCGGCTCCCGGTGCTCACTGTTTACACAAACAGTGAGTGGGAGCCGAAACTAAACTGTCAGCTGATAGCTGACAGTTTAGAGTAGCTACCGCTGGACCCCCTGAAGGGGTCCAGCACAGCCAATCACCGGCATCAGTGGATCGGTAATGATCCACTGATACCGGTGAAGCAAGCCGCAAACCCCCGGTACCGGTCTCTGCTGAGTTCCGGGATCCGGGGGAAGCTGCTGCCGTGCCATCCCCGCCCGACCACCCCCCTCCAGCTGCTGTGGCCCCCGTTCCGCTGTGTCCCGCGATTCTTGTCGTCCCCAAACACCCGACCCCCCGTGTCCCCGGTCCTCGTCATCCTCTTCCTGCCCTCTGTGTCCTCCGTTCCTCTTCCCCCTCGCTGTGTCCCCCGATCCTTGTCCCCAACCTGCTGTGTCCTCTGTTCCCCCCTCCCCCGCATCCTCTGATGCCGCTGCAGCCCCCCCTGGTGTCGGACCATACCCTCGCTGATCGCCGCCACCCGAGATGTCTGTGCCGGAGATGTCTCTCCTTCCCCCTCCTCCGCGCCGAACTGGATCCCGGAACTCACTCTGAGCCAGTGCTGCGAGGAGGAGGGGGAAGGAGCGACCTCGGCTGTGACCCCCCTCCTGCTGCAGCAGCATGTACCAGCATCTGTGTAATGACGCTGGTACATGCTGCTATATACTGTGATTGGCAGCTCTGTGATCAGAGCTGCCAATCACAGTATCTGATCGTGGCAGAGCATGGATGCAGGCTCTGATCCCTCAATTTGTGAGATCAGAGCCTGCATCCATATACTGTGAAACATACACACACACACACACGCACATAATAAAAAGTACCCCCTTCCCTGTGATCTCCCAGTAATAAGGGAGATCTTAGTGTCCGTCAGCGCCCGTTAGTGAGCATTTTTGTCAGTGTCAGTCAGCGTCCTTTAGTAAGCTTCAGTGTCAGTCAGCGTCCGTTAGTAAGTGTCAGAGCCAGCGTCCGTTAGTAAGCATCAGTGTCCGTTAGTAAGAGTCAGTGTCAGTCAGCGTCCGTTAGTAAGGGTAAGTCAGCGTCAGTGAATGTCAGTGTCCGTCAGTACGTATCATTCAGCATCCGTTAGTAAGTGTCATTCACTGTCCGTCATTAGCGGGTGTCAGTAAGCGTCAATCAGCGTCCATTAGCAGGTTTCAGTAAGCATCAGTCAGCATCCAGTAGCAGGTGTCAGTAAGCGTCAGTCAGCGTCCATTAGCAGGTGTCTGTAAGTGTCAGTCACCTTCCATAAGTAAGTGTCAGCCAGCATCAGTCAGCATCCGTTAGTAGGGTCAGTAAGGGTCCGTTACTGAGCATCAATCAGTGTCCGTTAGTAAGCGTCAGTCACCTTCCGTTAGTCAGTCAGCATCCATAAGTAAGCGTCAGTCAGCATCCATTAGTAAGTGTGAGTAAGCGTCAGTCAGTGTCCGTTAGTGTCAGTAAACTTCTGCACACACACACACACACACACACGTGTGCTTCTTCTCTTCTGAGCCCTGTTGTACGCCCATATAATACTTTAGGTTCACAAATGGGGTATTTCTGTGCTCAGGAGAAATTGCTTTACAAATATTGGGGGGCTTTTTCTCCTCCAAGCTTTTTGAAATTTGAAAAATTTGGGGTTTCACCAATGTATAAATGTGAAAAATTTGATTTTTCATTTTGACAGCTCACTTTTGCAAAAAACTGTGAAAAACCTGTAGGGTCCAAATGCCCACTGTACCCCTTGTTATATTCCTTAAGGGGTCTAGTTTTCAGAATGGGATCACTTGTGGGGGGTTTCCACTGTCTTTGCACTAGGGCGGCTTTGTAACTGTAACATGGTCTCCTACATTTATTCCAGCCAAATTCACACTCCAAAATTTAAAGGGTGCTCCTTCACTTCTGAGCCGTGTTGTGCGCCCGCACAACACTTTACGTCCACAAATGGGTTATTTGTAAAAACTGCAGATTCAGAGGAATAAATGTGTTATTGCATTTCACTTTTTATAGCTGTGCGGTATGAAAAAAATAAGACTGAATTGGAATATCTGCCAAGAAAATGGAAATTTTTACTTTTCACACTTACTTTGCAGTTATTCCTGTGAAATACCTAAAGGGTTAAAAACTGTTTTAAATGTCAATTTGAATACTTGAAAGGGTGAAGATTTCAAAATGGGGTGAATTATGGGAGTTTCTACTATCCAGACCTCTAGAATATTCTCCAAACCTGAACTGGTCCCTAAAAAATTCAGAGTTAAAATTTTCACAAAATTTCAGAAAATTGCTACTAAACAATTACTGCCTCTAAAATACTAAAAACATTAAAGCACGCCCACCAAATGCTGCCAACATAAAGTAGACATGTTATAGATATGAATTAATCAATAATTTATGTGGTATAACTATCTTCCTTACTGACAGAGACTTTCAAATTTAGAGAAATGCAATTTTTTTCAATTTTTCACATTATTTTGGAGTTTTTTACAAAAAAAGTTAAAAAGTATCGGCCCAAATGTACCACTAACATGAAGTGGAACATGTCACGAAAAAACAATCTTGGAACCACAAGGATCGGTAAAAGCATTCCAGAGTTATCAATATATAAAGTGACACATGTCATATTTGAAAAATTTGGCCGTGTCATAAACACCAAAACTGGCTGTGTCCCCTAAGGGTTAAAGTGTGCCTGTCATCATGGGTCGCTTCTGGATCAGTTGCGAGATCCTCTGCTAATCTGTACGTTTGTCCCCATGGATACAGAGATACAATGAGACCATAATGCAGCCCCCCCCCCCCCCCCCCCCCCCCACACACACACACACACTGGATTCAATGGGGTCTCTTTGTGTCTCTATATCAAAGGACACCTGAACTTCAGGATTAGCAGAGCATCGTGGCCCATCATGACAAGTACACTTAATAAAAAATTAAATGTTCTTCTCTTCCCAACCCCCTGCCTAATACAAGCCCATATTCTTACTATAGAATTCCATCTCCTTTCTCGAGGTTACAGTAGAAAGGGAGATAACAAGCTTGGGGAGCACTCCTTCCCAGTGGTTATCGTGATTGATGGGGGTCTAAACTCACAGACTCTGACCCATCAAAACTTTCTCTCTAAGACATTACATATTATTTATTTATTTTTAAAGTACAGTGCACATTGAATGTGTCAGGAATGTGCAGTAGCCTGGTGTGAACTGGGCCTAGTTTTTGCTTTTGTGTGACACACCTGATTGTTTCTCAGCATCCGGCAATGCAGGAGTTACACTGAGCTCTGCTAGACTTGATTACTGCAGCTGGATTAGAGCGCCGTTCCAATGGGGATCCGGACCGGGCTCTTGATCCTCATAAAAGAAAGTTGAGCTAGTCTCTCAGCGTTCGCTATTAAGGTTCACACCCTGATCCCAGCTCCCCCTGTCTATTCCTGCAATCCCCATTCTTAATTCCTCTGCTTGCTTGACCTGTTATCTGACCTCCCGCCTGACCTCTGACTATCTGATTGTTTGCTGATTCTGGACTGCGTTGCTCATTTGGTTTTGGACTTTGGCTTGTCGACTTTCGTTTGTGTTTGTTCATCTGTCTTGTTCTGTGTAACACTTATTCTAGAGCAGGGTCCGCCTTTGTGATTGTCCGCGGCTACCTAGTTTGAGGTAAGTAGGTAGGGACAGTGGGTGGGATCAGCATCAGGGCTTACTGTTGTGTCTTGTTCCTTCCTCTCCTGTCCTGACAGAATGTTTATTGACATATACAACATATTTTCCAACATGTACATGGACAATCCATTCCACAAGTAAAGCCTGCCAAGAGATATAGTGGGGATATTTATTAAGTCTGGCGTTTTCTGCGTAGGCATAAAAATGTCACCGCAGTGCTAACAGTAGGCTGATTTACTGTACTTAGAGGCGCACCTGCCTATACATAAATCCTGCTCACACCAGAGTGTGTGTGCCAGGAAACATACACCAGCTCAGAGCTAGCGTAGGTTTCCTTATCATTTTTCGGCAAGAAAGATGATAAATTTAGCGAACCCAGAGTCCGTACCCCCATTCCACCCCCTCAACACCCCCTCCCCGCCCCCCCTGGCTAAGCTTGCGGAAAATGGCCAGAAAAATACACCTTTTTGGGATGATAAATTTTCCCCAAAGTGTATAAATGGTTTAGCTAACAAGGTAGCAGCGGTCACAGCTACACCTGGACTTGTAAAATCAGGGGGCCCCAGATCCCCTTCTCACCACTTTAAGGTTGATGGCTTATGTCCGGCCTGCTAAAATCACTGGAGAGTCATTGCAAAAATGAATCAAAAACATCATGTGTGAACACAGCCTTATAGAGTAGCCATTAACATTTGTATGCCAAATCACTAACCAAAAAGCACCTTGGCTGTTATTTATTTTCAGCTTTAAAAAAAAAAAATAAAGAAAAGCAGCAGATTTTCATGTAAAAACAGTTGGAAAAAAATGTTGCATTTGTCTGTCATTTTTCTTAATTGCTAGGCGAAAAAAATGGCCAATTGTTAGCGAAATTGGTTGCAATAGACTGCATCAGTTAACAGCAACACCAATTTAACAGCTGTTAAAATAATGAGGGTGTTTTACAGGTAAAAAAAAATTGCAAAAAATACTGTGTATGAACATGGCCTGACTGCAGGGCTGTACTGATTAATTTACATGATTTTTACATGCTATTCTTAGTATTATTATTGTTATTATTTTTGTGATAAATAATAATGACATAACATTTTTATTATTTATTTGTTTATAACATAACAAGACTAAAACATTTTTTTTTGTCTGTTGGTGAAGTAAAGATTGATATAAAAGTCACTATGCCATAAATGAAATTACATGTTTCCCCACACCAGCCTTTTTTATTTATTCATTTATTTATTTATTTTCCAATTGTGCTGATGCATTAAAATGCTTCAGCAGTTTAGTCTTAACAATTGCTATGTGTCACTCAACATTTTGCACAGTTTCAGATATAGTTTTGTTTTCACTTTTTTACTCAAGAATTAAAACTACACTTTGGATGCTTTTGTGAATGACAAAAGCGCCATCTGCTGGATGATTTGCAGACTGCAAACACCATAGAATCCAACATGTACAGAAGTACAAAGAGTCGTAATAGCTATATTTGCAGGGCTCTAGGCATATGTATATACTCCTTTATGTTGGTCCATATCACTCTACATTATGGGGAGTTTCTTTCATAGAAACAACACATTTAGCTCCAAAATAATGTAGTAGTATGTCACATTTTATTAACAGAGTTTAACAGATTTAGGAGATTTAAGTACGAGTACACCAGTCTTAAGTAAAGCCCTGTCACTATTCACCCCGCTGGATTTACTAAGAGGCACAAGATTATTAGTAAATCCGACAGAACCTGCCCCTGTCACATGACGGGCGCTGACATCTACATCTGCTTTGGTTTGTAGGGGTAAATCATGATAAATCATGTGAGCGAGCAGGGTGTACACCACGGAAAAGGTGTAGAGATTATCTGCGCCTTTTCTCTGGCATACACCAGAGTTGCAGATGATAAATCTCTCCCAGAATGCCTTTCTTTAGATGAATTTGGGCCTCAGAAGTCTGTTGGTGCTGTATTTTGGCTTTGTACAATTTAGAGGTTATAAGAAGCCATAATGCACCCATAGGCATGAGCCCTAAGGATGTGTTCAGAGCCTTTTTTTGGTGTGTCAGCCTGTGCAATTGTACAGGGCTTATAAGTGATCTGATACCACAAATGCCATGCTACCATGGCTTGTTATTACTTAAGATCTTAACACCTGCCTGCACATGGTCATACTGTATGTTTATTTCTGTATTACCTTTTAGCAAATGGCTTAAATAATTGCGTATTGGTTCAAGTGATACCTCTTACCCCCTAGTGGTTAGGTGTATGGTGGGGGGATTCAATTGCTTAGACCCTCTTAATCTTGAGAATGAGGATCTTCCTCGTATCAGAATGGAGCAGCGGTAATGAATATGCACATGCATGACTGCTGCCCCAATATACAGGAGCATCGGGATGGCCACTCTTGACATGGGGATTCCAGTGTTTGGACCCCCCCCACACACACACATACACACACTTCATGATCGTACACCCATGTCCTAGTCTGTGGAAATGGAAAAAGTGTTTATGTGGCACAAAGCACATTATCAAAACAAGAGTCAGTTCCTTGGCACTCCCGACTTGCCGGCAAACAACATGCGTACTTGTGGCTGACACAGTCCGGTGAACCCATGCTACCGGAGGTGCTCAACGTAGGTAATCAGTCCAATGTAATATTGCTTTCACCAAGGATAGACATGGCACTCACCAATTGGTAGCAAAAACAAATATCTTCTTTATTAA
This sequence comes from Dendropsophus ebraccatus, assembly GCF_027789765.1. Classification (NCBI taxonomy): domain Eukaryota; kingdom Metazoa; phylum Chordata; class Amphibia; order Anura; family Hylidae; genus Dendropsophus; species Dendropsophus ebraccatus. Next base: position 47,124,908 of record NC_091462.1, read on the forward strand.
TTCCAACAGGTTACATGGTGCAGACAAGACAAACGGGTCATTTGTCTTGTCTGCACCATGTAACCTGTTGGAATTAATAAAGAAGACATTTGTTTTTGCTACCAATTGGTGAGTGCCATGTCTATCCTTGGTGAAAGCAACAAAGCACATTATGCTCGAATGCTTGATAGCCACAGTTCCCATATAAAGGCATGATATGGTTGGTTGTTACAATTCACTCTTTGTTTTTTTGGGTGGTTTGAAACTCTTGAACACTCTAGAACCCAATTTCAACAGTCTTTCACACATACTAATATTCTAGACAGGCACCAAAGGTCAATACTCTTTTTACACTGACCATGTCAACCCAGCACTGATAAACTGGAGAAACATTAACACGGCACCAAGGAGTCAGGTCACATCTGCCCTCTGGTGACAACACTCAGGCCTTGCTATGCATTACTGCTCTGACGTTATGCTCCTTAGGATCCCAGTAGAACTCAAGGTCACCTTTCACATAGAATTTCCTTAAGCACTCTGTCAACCATTTCGACCTCCAGCTCTTTGACCCCCTCCCCCCTCACAGAATAGACATGCCACTCCAGTCTTCAGGTCATCAGTACTCTTAGGATCCACGCCTAAAACCATTGACTGGCTTTCCAGACACCTGATATGGTCAAACCATATGTCCTCCAACTTTGACCAACCACTCTTTTGTATACACTCTCTGTGTTGTACAAACATTATAGCAAAGTACTTCAGTGCTGAAACACATACAGTACACCATGCTGTTCCCAGGCTTGCATTGATGCTGGCACCTCAACTAACATTCAGGTGGCACTAGTCCAAGACAGTGCAGGGTACAATACCTCAGAGTAAACGTCTCTCAGTATTTGAAATAGTGTGTGTGTGTGTGTGTGTGTGTGTGGAGGGGTGGCAGAAGGTTCTGCAAAGCAGCTTAAAGTGTGAAGAGTTAGGAGAGCATACATACAGTTAAAGCACAACTGTCATATATTTTTTTTGATTGCAGAAATCAGTAGTATAAGCGATTTTAAGAAACTCTGTAATAGGTTTTATTAGCCAAAAAAGCCTTCTTCTGTACTCAAGAAGCAATTTCCCAGCCTCCCCCCCTGACTTCTTATCTGTGCATTATCAGGCAAACACGTCTTCATTACAGAGAAGCCAGTGAAGACGGGTTCTGCTCTCTCCATTGTAAGCCTATGAAGGGGGGAGGGGCTGAGGGAGATGAGGGAGCAGGAAGAGGTGACATGAAGGTCAGCTATTTGTAGACTCTCTGGGCACCTAAAACACTGGATTCAGGGTTCAGAAAGGTCAGTGCTTATCTATGAACTTACTGAGAGAAGATTGCAGGGTGTTGTGCTGTGCAGAAATCCTCCGTGCTCAGTCACTCCTAACAGCCCCTCCCCTCTCCATAGCCACATAATGGAGACAGAAATCCTGCTGCTTCTGAAGGGAGGGGGGAGGCTGGGAGATTGCTTTTTCAGTCCAGAAGGAAACTCTTTTGGTTTATAAAATCTATTACAGAGTTTCTTAAAATCGCTTGTACTATTGATTTTTAATGTTTTAAAAAAAAAATGACCCTGAAATGACAGTTACGCTTTAAACTCACACAGACTCTAGACAGAGAGAAGAAAAAGAGGAAGAATCACATATGCTGTATATAAGTGTAGGGAAGCAGATCTTTATATACTGAGGGCTTTTTAAATGGGTCGATTATCAGGTGAATGAATGTTTGTGGAAAATTTGTTCCTGATACCTGTCAAAGGGCCAGCAATAAGGCAACATATGAGAAAATTCTTGTATGTTGACTGGTCATATTGTTTATGTAGGCCTAAAAATCATTGTGCTCCGTGTAAATGAGGGATACAGCAGACAATGATGAAAGTGAAAGGCTGCAGGAACAATCTAGTGATCTCTGCTTGCATACATTGTATATGGGAACACAGCTGAAGCTACTGCCACCATGTACATTCTAGAAAAATCTAATTGAAATGTATCCTAATTGATCATGTTCTGAAACATGTACAGCCACTGTGATAATTACTCTCTTTTCATAAGAGAAATTTCTGTCATTAGCTACCAATACATTGTCACACCTACACCTAATAAAGAAACATTCAACATAGTCTTGATTAAAATCTTCTACCATATTGTGTCTGTGGTGCTAATAAAAACTTACATGTCTCCATGGTAACAGACTACAAACTGTCCCTGTGTAGTCTGGTTAAGCAGTCATACTCCCTTCTTCCAGTTCTCAACTTCTTGCTAATATTTGATAAAAAAAATTTGCAAACATGATGAGAGGAATTTGCAAGGCATAAGAATACTATCCAGTGTCAGGAACTCATCTGACCGACTCCAGCGCCTTCCTCTTCTGCTTCGGCGTGGCCCAGGCAGCCTAGCCTCAGTGATGTCATGGATACTCGATGGCGTCCCTGGTAACCAGGAACACTGCGGGCTCGCATCACAGTCAGAGAGGAGCAGGAGACAGTTGTGTATGTTGTGGTCTGGGAGTTGAGTGGCAGGGTAACCTGCCACTCAGCTCCAGACTTTATCAGATGTTTTGAATCTTAGATCAGGGGGCTGGTCCAGTGAGGTTCTGGACCTGTCCCCTGATCCACTATAAGTAGTATCAAAGTCCAGCAGACAGACACTGGCTATTGAGTTTTACTCTGTTACAGCTATAACCTCTGATATCTGTCAGTGAATCTGACCTTTGGTTTGTTTTTTCACTTTCCTATCTGCTGCCTGCCTATACCTTTGTGCCTGACTTATTGACCATCCGACTGCCTTTGACTTTGTACTTTTGCTGCCCACCATTGCCCACCTGGACGGTCAACTTGAGTTATTGTGTTTGTTTGTCTGTTGTTTCTGTGTTCCGCCTTCTCAGCGCAGGGACTGTCATTGTGGTTTTCTGCAGCTGTTTAGGGCTGTCTTGCGGCTGTAGGCAGGGACAGTGGGCGGGGTCAGCTTAGGGCTCACTGTCCATGTCCTGCCTGTCTACCTTGCTAGTCTCCGATGCTAACAATCCAGTTGTTATTTCACATGCAAATGATGTCCTTCTTACAAGGAAGCTATGTTAACCTAAGAAAGCCTGCAAAGTCCAGGTAAGGCTAGGTTCACATCTCTGGGGCTCTGTCACAGATTCTGTCTAAATAACAGGACGAAAGAAAACAGCACGCAGAATCTTTTTTTTTGACCAAAAGACTCCAAAGCAGATGTGAACTTAGCTTTAAAGGGGTACTCTGGATAAAAACATTTTTTTCAAAATCAACTGGTGCCAGAAAGTTACACCGATTTGCAAATTTCTTTTATGTAAAAAAAATTGAAGTCTTCCAACACTTATCAACTGCTGTATGTCCTGCAGGAAGTGGTGTTTTCTTTCCAGTCTGACACGATGCTCCTTGCTGCTACCTCATTCCACTGTTCATGACAGTAACTGTCCAGAGCATGAAAACGGAGGCGGCAGAGAGCACCTTTTCAGACTGAAATGAAAAATCCTCTTCCTGCAAGACATACACCAGCTGATAAGTACTGGAAGACTTGAGGGTTTTTTCAGGAGAAGTAGGTTACTAATCTATATAACTTTCTGACACCTGTTGATTTCTTTTTCTACGGAGTACCCCTTTAAACTGGGACATGATCTAGTTGCAGGTGACAAACAAATCACAAGCAAGACAACTGCCAGCTCGGAAGGTTGTCCAAATAAATATTTATATATCAGCTTGGAGACAGTTTCCATCAGGACTAGTTTATAATTTGACCGCCTGACCAGCTTTTCCTTTGTCTGGTTTCGACCAGTCTTTTTGGTCTTTTGTGGACTATACGTGTCCACTCATTACATGACAGAGACCTGCCACACTTATTATACAATTGCCTCTTATTTAGGACACTTGATGCTAGATTCCTGACAGACGTGATGCCTTTGATCAATTTCAAAGAGTATTTTTTTTTTTTTACCTTTCTTTGCTGTTTTTAATTCTTTTATTAAGCCTCCATCCGGGTGAGCCTTGCACTTAAGGTGAATACCTTTGCTGGTAGGAAAATGTTGTTCTTGTGAAGCCAGAAGGACAGGAATTCCAGGAAGCCTGGGGTTTTGTGTGTGGTTAAATATAAAGCACCTGTTGCGGGACGTCTTGCAGATTAGTTGCCGGCGGTAATAGTCCTTCTCTGTACCTCACTACACGTTTCAGGATTACAGTACGTGGCCCTTAACCCATTCACGTCAGGGTCAGGCTCATAGTCACAGCAATCACACAAGTGAGATTATTTTTCCCTGTTAAGTTGATATATTGTTGAAAATGTAGAGTGCATGATAAATATTAGGGTGCGTTCACATGTTAAGGTTTTAAATTGCAATTTTTCGATTCAAAGCCAGGAAAGTATTTGAAAAAAAGAACTCACTGTCATTCCTTTGTATGTGTCCTCCATTTTTATACAATTCTGGCTTTATTATCAATAATTGCAAAACTTCAACATGTGAACACATTCTTAACCCCTTCTACAGACTCAAATGAGGTCTTAGTTTTTGCGACATCAATTGTACTTTGTAATGACACTGTTCCTTTTTGTATAATATATATATATATATATATATATATATATACTCACCGGCCACTTTATTAGGTACACCATACTAGTAACGGGTGGTCTTCTGCTGCTGTAGCCCATCTGCCTCAAAGTTGGACGTACTGTGCGTTCAGAGATGCTCTTCTGTCTATCTTGGTTGTAACGGTTGGCTATTTGAGTCACTGTTGCCTTTCTATCAGCTCGAACCAGTCTGCCCATTCTCCTCTGACCTCTGGCATCAACAAGGCATTTCCGCCCACAGAACTGCCGCTCACTGGATGTTTTTTCTTTTTCGGACCATTCTCTGTAAACCCTAGAGATGGTTGTGCGTGAAAATCCCAGTAGATCAGCAGTTTCTGAAATACTCAGACCAGCCCTTCTGGCACCAACAACCATGCCACGTTCAAAGGCACTCAAATCACCTTTCTTCCCCATACTGATGCTCGGTTTGAACTGCAGGAGATTGTCTTGACCATGTCTACATGCCTAAATGCACTGAGTTGCCGCCATGTGATTGGCTGATTAGAAATTAAGTGGTAACGTGCAGTTGGACAGGTGTACCTAATAAAGTGGCCGGTGAGTGTATATATATATATATATATATATATATATATATATGTATATGAAAAAAATTTGCTTAAAATTGCTTATAACTAGAGATGAGCAAATTTACAGTAGAAGCAAAGTGAATCGCTTTGTAAGCTCAGCAACCTTCTTATCGGCTGGCTGCCTATAAAGTCTGTGCCACTTCCCCCCAGGTGTCTTGAAAGGCTGGGAGAAGTTTCCCATGACTGGATTCCACTTTTCCAGCCACCGGGGGTGGAGCAGCACAGAGTGGCATGGACTTCAAAAGCAGCAGGCCAATAAGCAGATTCCTGAGCTAACAAAGCAATTTGCATTGTTTTTACTGTAAATTTGCTCATCTCTATTATCTACTTGTGAGCTGATTTTTGTGCCATGATCTATACTTTTCATTGGTACTGTCAGGGCTCCGGGGAACAAAGAGACAAAGGACAAGTGGGCCCTATGGCTAGAACCCCCCCCACACTATCCCTACCTACTTGCAGTGCAGGCCCTAACTGACCGTCCGCAACTGGGCGTTAGTCCCTGCACTCAAATAAGTACAAAACACAGACAAGACACAGTACAGGCGAACAAGGTACAATGACAGTAGACAAGGCAAAGCCACAAACACACACAGAAGGAGCGGACCAAGAAGGCAGCAAGGAATGGAGAACCAAACGAATGGAAGACAAAAGCCAGAGATGCAACAAGGTAAACGAAGAAACAAAAGCCAGAGATAGTAGCAAGATAAACTGAGGACAAGGCAAGGAGCACTGAGGACTAAGCGAGGAACACTGAACCAAAAGACAAAGAAAGGAAAGAAACAAGCAAAGGGATCAGGAAACCAGGAACACAAACAATAAGGCAAAACACTGGATCAAGCTGAACAGAGAAGCTGGACAAAGTTATCAAGAGCCCAGAGTAAAGGGAGAGACCAAACTATAAAGGAAAAGAAGTCCCGGGCTCCAAGATGATAGGTAGAACAGGAGAAACACACAAAGCCAGAGGTGAAGAGACCTGTCAATCACAACACAGCAGAGACAATTAGTGAATAGACCACAGCAACGAAAGTGCAGGGAGAGCTGAGAAAACATAGACGGTAAACAGAAGACATAAGCAAAGAACAGAACAAAACCAGGCACGGATTTAATGCCAAAAGCGCAGTCTTTGGCGCAGAGGTCAGATCTTCACCGCAGAGGGTGGCACAGATGTCTTTTCAGGCACAATCATGACAGGTACTACACTTGCTTATATGTGACTTTTGAATCACTTTTTATTCATTTTTTTCTGGGATGAGATGTGACCAAAAATCAGCACTTTTGCTCTTATGACTTTTACCGTGTGAGATAAACCTATTTTTTATACACCTTTTTTACACTTTTGTTGTCCCTCTAGGGCAGGGGTGGGAAACCTTTTTTGTCGAGGTCCATTCAGGAATTTATAAAATCATTTGCGGGCCATACACTACACGGCTGCTGCACTCAATGTTATAATGTGCGCTGCAGTGACGTAGCATGGGTTGGCAAGACCTGGGGAAAAGCAAAGTATTGTGCCCTGATGCCTGTGCTATTGTTGCTACCCCCTTTGATGTCCCTGGTAGCTGATGTTAACCCCTAAGGAATGGGTAGGTAAAGGTGCAGCTCAGCACATACCCTACAACTCCTTTGCTTAGAAGGAAAACTTGATTTTATAACTTTGGAAACAACCATCAGCTAAGAGTCCTATGTTTGCAGCCACAAGCCTGATATTGAGGTGGTAGATTTTCATTTGAAGGTAGCGTAGGCTAAAACTCTATTTCCCCACTCCGTGCTAGTCCTGGTTTTAGACTTGTATGTTCACCCTGTTAGTAACAGTTGTGCTGCAATTGGGTAACCCAAATACTTTTACTGTGGTTATTGGCAGCTCGCCTACACATTTCATTGTTTTAGCTATTGAACTATTCCAGTCCCTTTCCATTGATGACTGTGCTTTCCTCATATCAGACATCTGTGTATTAGAATGACAGACTCTGGTAAGTAAAACTGTGCACTTACACTGGAAATATGGTTGGCGAAAAAAGAAACTAAAACAAATTCTCTCCCATGCTTGACATATGGCTGTCTAATCCGCGGCATGTGATCTAGATGTGCTACTCCAAAGCATGTGTGACCAATATTTTCCTGGATAACTACATTTACGGTACTCTTTGGGTTGCCTTTTTTTTGCAATAAAGTGATACTAATGCTAATAAATTTCCCAGTCTGACTTTGTGAATGCTGTACTGTATACTGTATGTATGATGTCCTGGGGTCCGTTCGGCAGGTGATGCAGTTATTGTCCTAAAAAACAACTTTTATACTTGCAGCCCCATGCCCAACGGAAGTATCTGTGCCCTAACTTTGCACCACCCCTTCGTCCCTCCTCCCCACCCTCTTCATCATTAGGAATGCCACCGGAACATTTTCTCCTTTCTGAACATTGCACAGGTGCCTTAACGATCCAGCCCATGTTCGGTATTTACACAGCTGATGAATAGGAGACAATCTGCCTGGAGCATTCCTAATGATGAGGAGGGTGGGGAAGAGGGACAGAGAGGTTGTACCAGCCTAATGCATACACAATCTAGGCCCCGGACATTGGGCAGTTTAAAAGTTGTTTTTTAGGACAATAACTGCATCATCTGACAAACGGACCCCAGGACAGATCTTGGAATAAAAGCAGCTATCTGAAGGTACAAGTGGTTTGGGGGGGTCAGATTGTGATACACTTTGATACAGTTCCAAAACATTGTTAGCTTCAGTGGGGGAGAGTGAGTTGAAAGAACTGCAGAAACTGATGGCTGTATGTGGCCCTTGAAGCTTGGGCCTGAGGCAGGCAAACATCCCATGTTGTCTGATGACTTATCAAAAGTTATTGATCAGTTATTGCCACTGATCAGTTATTGTCACTGCTGGGACCCGATCTGATTGGAAGACATAGCCAGAGAAAGTTGCGACAGCGCAAACCTCTTCCCGGGTGGCTCATTCTGTCAATAATTTCTTACAGACTTTCATTATGAATATTGTAGGACCATGCCCGCTCTGATCTTTAACTTTTCACATGTCTGATGACATGTTAAAAGTTAAAGGATTGTATTGCCCCCCAAAAGTTATACAAATTACCAATATACACTTATTACGGGAAATGCACGACCCGACTCTCAGAGCTGTGAGGGCTGTGGCTGCTGGAGAGGATGATGGCAGGGGGACACTGAGGAACCGGGTACGGATTAACTTTACCATAGGCCCCGGGCTGTTCACCAAGCCTGGGCCCCCCCACCCCACTGTAACTATGGCGGCACTAGCCTGGTGTTCATAGTACAGGACAGATAATGTCATGATGTCCTGATTTGTGCAAAATTGCCATAAAAAAACTGTGGTTTTTTTGCAAATCATGGCGGAAGTGCAGCCAGGAGACAGTACACCATTGAAAGTATAAGTCTTTTTGGGTGGTCATGCGCCCCCCAGGAGCTCAGGGCCCCGGGCTGCTGGGGCTCGAAACGCTCCTATTATAATCCACTACTGAGAGGGACACAGGGCACTGGAGGGACATTGAGCATCCCTCTGCCATCATCCTCTCCAGCAGCCACAGCCCGCACAGCTCTGGGAGTCGGGTTGTGACATCACCATTTTATCCAGGAAGTGAAGCCTTGATGCAGTAGTAAGTGCAGGAAAAAAAGCACTTTATAAGCTTTTCCCATAATAAGTGTATATTGGTAATTTGTATAACTTTTTTTTTTTTTGGGGGGGGGGGGGAATAATACAATACTTTAATAAAAATTTTCAACTGACTTCTTTAATTTTAGTGACAGGTATGCTTTAAAGGACAACTCCGGCGGGACCCCCCCCCCAAAAAAAAAAAAACACATACACACACAGACACCATACTCACCATCCCTCCGGTGACGATCGCCACTCCATTCGTCCGCCTCACCGTCACCTGCGTTCGCCGTCCAGCGATGTCTCTGACTTCCGGGTCCTGGGGATGGATAGGGCTGCCAGTGCGTTTGCGCATCGGCAGCCTTTTCATTGGCTGGAGCGCATCACATGGCTTCCAGCAACCTCAGCCAATCAGGGCTGAGCAAGCTGGAAGCCATGTGATGCGCTCCAGCCAATGAAAAGGCTGCTGGTGCGCATGTGCACCAGCAGCCTTTTCCGTCCCATTCACTCTCTATGAAGACGCCGAGGAGGAAGAAGACCCGGACCGCCCCCGGCTCTGACGTCGTCGTCTGCGCGGGAGAAAAGGACCGTGACGATCGTAATAGGTAATGTATACATTCTTTAACTTCCGGGTGGGGGGGTCGGGGGTCCGAAAGTGGGGGAAGGGGGCCAGACCGGGTATTTAACCACATTACAAAGTTATATAACTTTGTAATGTGTGTTAAATAAGCTAAAAAAAAATTTCGGGGGAGTTGTCCTTTAAAGGGTTTTAAAGAATTTAGTGCTATATATATAATTTTTTTATTCCAGGTGATAAAAATGATTACTATTTAATTCCATGTTGCAGACATCTACAATTGTTACCCGTACATTTACTCCTACAGCAATTTGCTGTAACCAGATTTTCACTACTCCAATGGAAAAGAATGCAGAGTTTTACATTTCCCCAGCACTGACAGGGTTCTATGTATAACTGCTTTATAATTGGAAAATAATCTGTTTACTCTAGAAAATGGAAACATCTGTACATGATTACATTATAATTACAAAGTAACTACTGTGTGATTACATAGGTACAGTAAGCAGCCATTTGTTTCATGTCGTCTCAGTATTCAAGTGTAATTGATTTTTGATATATAATTTAGTGAAACTAATTTTACTGCTACATGCAGATAGTGTGGTAGTAAGCTGGCACTGGTATATTCATGTCTGAACAACACTGAAGGTACCACAAAGTCTAGGATAGTATAAAACACAAAGAAGACACCGGAAGTTGGCATGTTAGACACTCAGCAAACAAAACTGTCCCTAGTGTATTTCAAGACTCAAAAAAAAAAACAACAACCTACTTTACAGACCAAATACTGTAAGTTTACTTGTTTTTGATACATTTTTATGCATGTTTCTTGTTTTATTTTATTTATTTATGGAAGGGGGGGGGGGGATTTTTTGCATCTTATGTCCATTTGCACTCACCAGCTCTTTTTTTTTTTTTTTTTACTTAAATCTTTATTTATAATTTTAAATAGAAAAGAAGATTCATGTTTAAAATCATATAGGATCAAGAACAGTACTTTTGAATTATTCCAAACAGAGGGATATATCCAGGAAGATTACATCTATACCAAATTTCATGAGGAAGTATCCCCGAAAATGCTTCCAGGTCATGTAATGCTGCTTACAGTGGACCTGCTAAAATTTAGCCCCTTGCAAGAGATACTGCTTCTCCCTTGTCCATGATTATTTTTGCGTCTCTATACTTCCAAAACCTACCACAACAATCCAAATTTGTTATCAACAATCTGTGATATTACCTACTAACACTCCTCAAAAGGAATCACTCAGGCCATTTATTAATTGTACTAGCCACTCACCAGGTCTTTACTTGCAATTCTTAAATTTACATGTAAAAAAAATACATCCGAATTCATGCAAAAAAAACTATTTTGGACAAAAACTGTAGAACAAGTACCTTGCACTTATTTTATGGCAATCAGGTAGACACCTGGTAACACTCAGTATTAAGTTCACAAGTTTGTTCAACCTTTAAAAAGAAAAAAAAATGTTTTTGTAAAAAGGTTTTTTTTTTTACCTTTGTATTGCTGACTTTATTGCTTTGGCCTTTTTCTTTACCTAAAATCAAATGAAATTAAAAAAACATGTTAATCAATTTAGCTGCCAGTGACAGGTGACGTTTTTAATAAACCTAGCACATTATTAGATATGAAAAACTGGCATATTTTCTCCATATTTCCTGTGTGTGAACATTGCCTAAATGCCAATTTCCTTCATGCCAAACACACACAAAAAAATCTTCTGATCTGATAAATATTTGATGCTCTCTTATGTCTGTAAGGGAAACTTTACCCCTGAAAATGTTACCTAAGCTATCTGCATCATGTTATAGCGCAGAAGAAGCTGAGTAGATTGATATATAGCTTTATGGGAAAAGGTTCAATATAATTTGTAGATTGAAATCTAATCTTATCTTATTTGTAGATTGATGTTTCTACGCTAAGGAGTCCAGTCCATTGAGTGCTATTGTCCACTGGACTCCTTAACACAGAACGAGCAGAGATTTCATTTAACAAGTTACAAGTCATACTAAATCTTTTCGCCATCATGATCTATAACATGATGGTGATAGATAAATAAACATTGTCTTGGTGGCAGGTTTCCTTTAATGTGTCCTTTAACTATATGGTCTGAAACTCAATCTCTGTGCAACAAGCTCTCCTTTATTCGTGACTTTTTTTCTTTCAAAATCTCTCAAAATCTTCAGCAGCGTGACACCGCTTCCTCTGCTGCTCCAACTTATGGTGGTTTACACGTTTCTATACCCCCAGACCTGAGAAGAGCAGAGTGGAGGAGTCGCCATACTATTCTTAGCAGTCATTCCTCTAGTACCTACATTTCCCATCTTGTGACTGACTCTCATTTTGGAAAACGTTTAACATCCCTTATAACAATTCAGTCTCCCCATCTATCTATATCTTCTCTAGGCCTTTTAGAACCTACCTGTGGTTTTGCTATAAAGGTCGAAACGGTTGCAGTTGTGACCGGACCCCTAAGCCAGAGGGGCAAAACCCCCCCTTGTTGCTTGTAGCTGTATCTTTAGGTCACATCTAGAGTCTGAGATAGGTGCATTTGCGACACACAAGACACTGTAGTTCACTGTTCACAGCAGTTGGGGAGCTGTGAAGAAACACATAGGCTATATTTGCACAATATCAGTAGGCTTCATCTTGGATGAGGACAAAAATATACAGTAGCATGTCACTAAAGTGGCTCTGTACCGAGAAGGATTTCTTACATTGTCCATCATCTAGAACATGGGTCTTCAAACTGCGGCCCTCAAGCTGTTACGAAACTACAACTCCCATCATACCTGGACAGCTAAAGCTTTGGAGGGCCGCAGTTTGGAGACCCATGATCTAGAAGATATATTGGATAATACATAATGGAGCCATGGATATGTATACCCTTGCAAATATTTCCTGGGTCAAAGGACTCCAGTTACGTCCCTACAACTTACTAATTCACTCACACATAAAGATGGAAGTACACTTCATCTGACCACCTTTTTCCTTCAATCAGCTTCTTACATTATTGACCTTCTCTGTTGGCTCAGAAGGAGCCTGTGTTCTGGCTACACACAGTGATGCCACAGCTTGTTGCGGCAACAATACCCTTTTCTTCCCGACTTCTTCTTGTTCACTTTTAGGCTATGTTCACACTACGTAAAACTACGCCCGTAGCTCTCACCACAGAACTACGGCTGTAGTTTTGAGGGGTGGAACAAAGCCTTATTTTCAATGGGATCCCGGCCAGAGCGTACACACATCGTATACGCTCCGTCCGGGATCCCATGCGGCGCCGGAAAAAATTGACATGTCAGTTCACACAGTGAAGCAAGTGGCTCCGGCCGCTTGCTTCACTGTGGGCTATGGGAAGCTCTGATGTGGACGCGCGCTGATGCGCCCGCATCAGAGCTCCGTGGCCGGAAAGATCACCTGGCCGGTACTTAAGTACCGGCCGGGATGATCCGGGCTGAGACCAGCCGTTCTGTGACTCGGCCAGGGTCACGGAATGGCCGGTCTCACACACCGTGTGAACATACCCTTAGCCTGTGATGCAATAAAAAATAAAAGGCTTTAGGCACCGTTTTAGAAGGTGGCGGGACTAAAACAGTTAATGGGATATTCTCGTCTAAGTGTGTTATCCCCTATCCATATATTAGAGCATAACAAGCTGATTGTAGGAGGTCCAACCACCTGGACTTTATTTTCTCTGGTATAAAGCTTCTGCTGCACGTACCGGCCGCAGGCTGCACAGGAGCTGTATACAGCGCTCCAGGGAACCAAATCAGCCCAATTGGGCTGATTGGTTCCCTTTAAAATCCATCTATCCCTTAGCAGGTCAAGATATCCCAACCTGCTGATAGATCCTTAGAGGGGACATTATGCAGATGCACATAGTGCCTTTAATATGGCACAGTGTTGCACCATTTCTGAAATAATTTTTATTAATATGTCAATGAGGATGCTTGGTGCACTTAGGACAGTACCTTGCCCCTTGGTGCACTAATACAGCCAGCCACTCTTATAGCAACTCCCAGTAATAAATATTGGTTTTGCCCCTCTTCAGAGTAAAGTATTGCCCCTGGTGCCCTAAAGACTTCATTAACACAGTAATAAAATGCTTATTTCATAAACATTTTATTTTTCACATCTCATAATCTCTCACCCATCTGTAAACTTTCAGAATGTTTTGCATACTCTCTGATAAATTCTTTTCTCATCCCCACACAATCTGATTTCTGCCCGCTCCTAATGGCTAAAAGTAACAACAACTATTCCTAATTGATCCTTCTGGATCTCCCGGTTTTATAAACTCTCAAGCCCTTATTATACAGGTCGATTCAGAGGAGCAAGCGAGCACCGACCTGTCAGGTCAGTGCTCGTTTTCTCCTTGTTCCCCGCTCACTGCTGGTGGACATCCGCCGGCAGCAAGTGGGTAGGAGCCTGGGGAGTTGCAGGGAGCTGCAGGTTGGCTGCCCGGGTGATCGCTAGATTTTCCGGGCAGCCCATAGAAGATAGTGGCAGTCTGCTGCTACCACTCCTATGACACAGAGCGATGGCAGCATATCACTGCTAACTAGATCATTGATGTTTCAACATGTTGAAAGACAAAGATCAGCCGGCATCATGCATGTAGGCTGATCGTTGTCTTCCATTACATGAAACGAATAATGGACTATATCAGCCGAATATGGCCAATAACTGCTTTGTATAATAGGGCCTTTACCTAGCATGTTTCAAGGATACTAGTCTTTCTTTATTGTCTTCTTATTACTCACTGCATCTTTTGCTGGCTGTACTTAGCCTTGCTTTAGGGGTTCCTTTGGGATCAGGTAGGTTGGGGGTCTCAGGTATTCTGCTTTTTCTCCCTATATGTTCCTACTGGACAAACTATCAACTGCTTTAGCTTTTAGTACCATCTCTACACTGCTAACAGCCAGTTATACACCTCTGCTAGTGACATCAACACTTCACTACTACAAAACAATAGTGTCTGTCTGTCAGCTGTCTCTAAGATCTCTATCTGAAACTGATTCTTTCAAATTTGTGTGCTTCAGCCATCTACTTACTAACTAAACCTGATATTTCCATTTCAGTGTATGGTACTACCATAACTCCTAGACAGCCCGCCCACTGTCTTTGAGTAATGTTTGACTCACGTCTTTCCTTTGCTCCATATATTCAGTCACTTGCAGGCTCAGGGCACCTGCACCTCAAAATCATCTCCAGAATCTGCCCCTTTTTCTATTATAGAAGCAGCATAAACTTCTATTATTTTTCTGATTCGATCTCCTCTTGATTGCTCTAAATCTTTCAGAATCGGTCTTCCCACTCACTAAACTCACTATTCTCCCGTCTATCCAAATGCAAGTAACTTTTTGACGGAGACTACAGGGTCCTGTTCCTCTTTCTCCTCACAGCAATGTAATGCGTGTGCTGTGTGTGAGGACCTAACCCAGCAGTGTTGCCGGGAAGGCAGGGGACACAACTAGTAAACAGGTAAGTTATAGAGCACACTCTACACTGCGTTCCTATAAGACCAGACCCCTGAAGCTACTGCCTGTAGAGAAAGTTATCAGACAGCAACTTCACAAGTAAGATTAAAGGGAGACAGTGTGTAGTGAGAATCCAAATCGCTTGCAAACATTCTGTGGTCTCAGACCCCAGGAGAGTCCCAGAGACCAGCCGTGTGCTACCCCTTTCTTTTTATTTTGTAGTCGCTGCACGGCCACAGGCTCTGTAAGTACTAAGATGATAGAGATGTTCGACCAGTGCACCCAGATACCTCAAAGAGCACAGGGAAGTCTATTTTGTTACCGAGCTGAAGCCGACCCCTCTTAGTCACCAGTCCGCTGCCCCCTGTAATCCCCATATCTGTCACTTTATGAGTGGACTGTGGGCGGCATGTGTGCCCCCCCCCCACACACACACATACACTCCATCACTACATTTTATATCTATTTATCATCTATCTATTAATATATCAAGTTATATGACATCTGAATATAATAGATTGTAATGCAGTATATAATACTATGTTGTGGGGGGTGGGGGGGGGCAGGGGTTATAGAGGAGTTACATATATTACACATGTTTTATTTAAATATGCAAAAGAGTCCACAGAGTTTCATTAATGAGTCTCAAAAGATGAGAATAGCCAGATATCCCTTCAGGAAAAGACATAGCAAAGGGGTGGCTCCACCAAAAACACCATAATAGGTGTCCTTTTAAAGGGGTTATCCAGTTTTTACATTTTTCAAATATATTGCTGCACTGTTGGTAAACATAAGAATGTTATGCTTACCTGTTTGCGCTCCTCTGGTCTCCCAATGCGTCCTCTCTGATATCCCCCACTGACTGCAGCTCCGCTATTTCCGAGACAAACTGGACTCAGGAGTGACAGCCCGATCAGCCAATCACTGGCCATGGCACTGTCCCATCTCAGCCAATGATTGGCTCAGAAGGCTGTCACTGCAGAGACAAGTTCATCTCGGAAATAACGGAGCTGCAGCCAGCTGGGGACACCAATGACATTGCATCGGGGCACAACGGGGGAAACCGGAGAGGTAAGCATAACATGTTTACCAACAGTGGAGCAGTATATAAAGAATTTTAAACACCAGTATAGCCCTTTAAGACAATATCCAACAAGTGTAAGGATATGACAAGGGAAATAGCAAAGGCAGGTATCCATACTTGGCTTTGGTATTTTCCTTGGCATATCATTAGACTAGTAGCTACGTTGGATATTGACTTAAAGGGAAATCTATTATAGTGGTTTTGGTGGTCTCATAGGAGCCATCCCCTTGCTTAATTTACCTTGACTGGAGGGATATCTGGCTATTCCCATGTTTTGTGACTCGTAAATGAGGCTCTGTATATTTGAATTTCCCAGGGGGCAATACACCTAGGTTTTCACCGTGTTGAGCGCTTTAACAAGTGAACCATAGTGTCTTCTTTAGCTGGTTTCACCGAGATCAGTGATTATTTTCTCTGACATGTTTGATGCAGACTGTCATAAAATAATCATTTTGACCAATGCACATCTGACAACCCCCCCCCTTTCCCCCAAAAAACATCACTGGAAATTTTCACCAACTGTTAGCAATAATGCTCTAGATATATTTTTCCAGACATTAAAAAAGAAAAAAAAACATTACGCAGGAAGGAAAGAAACAACCTAAAACCATGTGGTGGCCGGAGAGTCTGCAGATGGTGGTGTGGTGCAGGCAAGTAGGGTGATGTTTTTGTCACAGGCCAGAGTGGTAAACTAGCTTCTCCCCAGGGCTACAAAGACTTGTGACATGACACTCACAGGGCATATATGGGAGCACAGTCACTGATATGCTAGTCGGTCAGAGCCATCCTTGCCCAGAGGCCAGAAACAGGTACACAACCTTGTGTGAGACTTGACTATGGACCTTGCAGCATGGACTGACAGTACTGGCAAGTACTGTGCTCACCCCCCTCAGTGGAACGTGGTGCTCCAGTGGGAGGAGCGTGCACAGTACTGACAGCAATACATAGTACACCACACAGTATAGTGGTTCCTTTCTATGACCTGTAGAGAGACACTGATTGGTACAGTATCATCCATCCTATCTTACTGTTTGCCGCTACTTTATCATTTCTCACCTGAACTCTAGAGTATTATAATACAGTCAGAATATAATCAATGTGGTTTACTTGTTCATCCAGTTGTCTTTCCCACCCTAGGAAAACTTACAGAATTTTCCTGTGATTGTTGCAGTTATACTAATAGCTGCTCTTTCATTTGATGAAAATAATATAAATTCCCCGTCAAGTTTGACAGGAAAAAAATCATGGCATACACCTTCAGGCCGGATTCACACACTGTAAAACACCGGCTGTTCTGTGACCTGGCCTGCAGTGCCGGATAAACTTAATTTCTATTAAATTGGGATGTGCCCGCATCCCAATTCACCATTGCACACAATAGTGTGAGAGTGTGTGTGCTGTCAGTGTTGTGCGGCCGCTATTCAATAAATAGCGGCCGCACCAAACCGACACGTCACTTTTTCCTAAGGCTGCTATGAATGCCGGCCGGAGTGTATACCATGTGTAATCACTCCGGCCAGGATTCCCTCTGACTGCAGTGCAACATTAGTTTTCTATTAGTCACGGCCGTTGTTGCAAGTTGGCAACAACGGCTGTGATTAATAGAAAACTTACATTGTGTGAACGTAGCCTCAGACTGTATATGTGAGGTATGATCCTTTACAAGCCTTGCTTTAAGGGAACAATACTGTCAGCAGGGTATGAAGGCTGCATTGCTGGGTGCTAAAGTATAGGCTCTGTGCACTGCTCTACTGGCTCCATGCCAGTCCTTCGACTTACATAAGTCTTTTTGTTTTGCAAATGACTATTGTGGTCACTATTCTGTATACTACTTGCTGGATACTTTGTACTCTGTATTATCGAATAACTTGCTCATTTATTAATATGCAAGTTGTGGATAAGCAATCATGCATAGTAGATATCATCATATTGGGCTATACAATTGCTTCCCCCAGATATACTATATCCCTTTCTATACAGGGCCAGTACAATATTCTAGGCTGCACATCACATATTGATGCTGTAATTTATAAGGAAAAAAAACATAGAGGGGCAAAAGAGAGGGGTTATGATCCTATACCAGGAAGAGGATGGACGTCTTTTAGCACTAAATTGAGGGTCATCCAGAAGACAGGGGTCATTGTCCTATTGTAAGAACATAGCCTAAAGGTCTTAGCATGCATGTATTTTGTATATAGACAACAGAGATAATTTAATTCAGAGGTTATGATTAATTTCTTGTTCTGTTGCCAAGACATACAGCACTTTCTGACAGAATCCACTAGCCTTTATGTATGATAGCATTTATGTAGAAATTGCCTTCATCTTTTATGATTCTAATTTAATGAAAAAGTAGTCCAAAGTTATGGTGCACTTTAATAAAGAGACAAACTGTGTTGTGTTTATTGAAGAGACTGCTTCTTTTTTGACTACCTCTAGTTCTGGCTGCCACTGTAGTAGATCAGCGTGCTGTTTCATTATTCCTATCCATTAGTACTAAGCAACTAGGTGGCAGAAAGGGTTAATATCACATTATGATTCACTAACCTTTTACTTCCTCTATCCATTTGTGTGTGCAGGCAGCTCTGGGATAAAGGTGTTAGTTAAGCTCCCTGAGGGCAACGCGCCCATAGGTCAGAATGTGCATAGTAAGATACCACTTTAAACCTACATTCCTCCTACACACTAAGTCCAGTGGAAAGTCATCATCCTCATCCGTTATTCTAAAATAGAAGCCTGAGCCTCATATCATGTAAACTCAACCCCATCACACAATACGCCCACTCAGACTGACTGCTTCTGTGGTTAGATTGCCTGCTACCCACGCAGCCCTGAAAAGATCTGTCTCCACCACTGTAAGCTTACATCTCTGTCTGTGTTTTTTTGGGGGGTAACATGTTTCTGAGTGAGAAGATGGTAAGAATAAATGTATGTTACTATTTTTTACCCCAGTTTCCTACACAATTATATATATATATATATATATATATATATATATATATATATATTTTTTTTTTTTTATTATTTATTTATTTATTTTTTTTTCCCCCACAATTCATTTTAAATGTGAATGTAAAAAAAAAAATCCTCTCCAGAGAAAAAAAATTCCCTAAGGCAGGGCCTCTCACCAGATCATATCATGTATTAATTATTACATTGTGTTGTCACTTGGCTATTTTGATATCACTTATTCAGGTCAATGTATAGTCTTCACATACGTGTTGCTTCTTTCCCTTTTTTGAAAGAAGACCAACATATACATCATAGATTTTGTCTATGTATGTACCCCTACATTTCTTAAGTGCTGTGGAATATGTTAGAGCTATATCAAAAAAATTATTATTATTAACATCTAGACCTTCAAATTTAACTTCATATCTAAATGTTAAATAACAAAAATAAACAGACATCAAAAGGAATATGTCATCAGAATTTTTTTTTTATGTTTTTATAATATATATATTTTATAACAGAATATAATATATATATATTTTATAATAGAAAATATTATATTTTTAAGCATTTTTATTGTAATTTTCAATAATAATAATAATAATAATAATATTTATTTTTATAGCGCCAACAGATTCCGCAGCGCTTTTTTTTTTTAGACATACAGTACAGAGGTTACATTATACACAGTTAAATATTTAGAATAAATAAAAATAAAATAAAAATACAAAGTCTAAACGAGACCTGTTCGTTGAAGCTTACAGTTTATAGACTTACAGACTATTTTGCTATTGTTATTATGAAACAATCCCAATATACAGCAACAGATGCTGCTCTAGGTCATTCCTGGCAACTAGGTGACAGTCCCTAACCTGCGATAATGCGTAACATTAAAAGGTCAAAACAAACAAACACAAGGATAGTCAAGCCAAGGTTCAATCCAAACGAGCAACATGGTAATAAATCATAATCCAAATAGCGAGGTCCAATAAGCCAAAGTCAGGTAACCAGGAATAGCAAGCCAGAGCATGAGACACAAGATGCTTAGCTCACTTTATAAAGAAAAACTAATAATTAGTAAAGGGTTAACAGAGAAAGAAATACTGTATATATATAGGATATAGGATAGGATATATCAGGGGCCTCATCCAGCACGTGATTGAACCAGAGACACAGAACCTAGGCTGACAAAGTGAAGGATAAGTGGAAAAGTGTCAATCAAAAGTAAAACAAAGGTTAACTGTTAACTAGCTGGAAGGATCAATGCCGGGTCTGGTAGATAACTACTAAGGTAGAAGGTATTGACCAGTATTCAGATTGATCCAGATGAAACATACCAACGTCAATTTATGACACATTCATTTGTAAACTCACCTGAGGAAAAAGTCTTTGTACTTTGAAAGCTCATGTACATAATTTTTGGGGGGGTTAGCCAAAAAAGGTATTACTTCTTATATACTTTACCTTTTTGACACAAACGTATTTACCATCCTAAGCCTACAACTAAGGTGAGACTTTCTGTTCTGGCTGTGATAATAGGGAGGAGGAGGAGGAGACTGCTGGAAAGTAATTTGTGCAGCATTACAATGGAAGATGACAACAGTAGATAGAGATGACACTATATGAAGCTCCGAGCTCAGCACCTGTCTGTCAATGGAATAACCTCTGCAAATCTCACAAAGTATGCCCAAAAACGTTTCCCATACTTATCAATCAGATGTGTATTGTTACCTATGTCCACGGGGTTCTATGTGAAGCATTTCTGTAAATGCTGTTAAAACATTTCAGGCAGGACGGGTGCCCCCATAATAATGTACAAAAATGAAATAAAAATTATAGTTTCACATAACTGCTAAAAAAGAAATTGAGGCAATATATATTCTTAAAATGACAGCAAAAAAAGGAATAAGGGACAAAAAAAAAACAAAAAAAAACTTTTTTTTTAAAGGCACAAAAATATGTATTATGGGAGCCTTATTTTTTCATTCATTAATAAATCCAAGGAAACATATTCTTCATATATTAGATGGAGTATATACTTCCAGTCAGTATACTGAATAAAAAAAAAAAAAGAAAAAAAAAAAGTGATATTCCTTCTGCTATGTGCACATTGGCACATTGGCACATTGGCACTGTACAACACACATGCCACTGAATAAAGTGTATAAAGTTACCTAGATAAATATAATAACCAGAAAGTAAAGGAGATATTGTTTGTCGAAATTAGATATTATTGTCAAAATGTTGAGAATGAAAGAATTTCTTCATTTACAAATTAACCAAAATAACCAACCACATTTAGTGTTATCTATAACAGTAACATTTACTTGAAATGTTTTTTTTTCATAAAAAAACTGTAGTTTTTCCTTAATTTTGATAATAAAGGGCAAATAATAATTCAACAAACAAAAACCCTTGTGTAGAAAAAATACACCATATACCTGAACATTATGAAGGACCATAGGGAAGCTACAGAGAGGTCACCTCTCATGAAGAACAAGAAGACTATCCTCACATGTGTATTTGTAGGTTTAAGTATAAAACTCTTGTATTCTTCAAACTACACCTATTTTACTTCTGTAGTGGTCTTTCCTACTGAATTCAATGTAATTTTGCACAACTGTTTTATTGTACACATGTGATTTTTATTGGCATAAAAGAAGTGATATGTTGCTTTTTAGGTCTATTCTGTGGATATTTTCTTGGTGTGCATTCTACCAAAAAACAAAAAACAGGCGTAAAAAAACCCCCACACACATAAAAATACACATCAAATAAACATAAAAAAAAACTTGCCTGTAAAATACACCATGTAAATTTAGTCAAAGTGGAAAGAAAAAAGTGTTATTTTGTCTTGGCAATAAAAAAGTTACTGAAATATTCAAGATAATTATGGTAAAAAGTAACCATACATGTCACAAAAATCCAAGTAAAGCCAAGTTTGATGGGCCAGGAAAAAGGTTCAAGACTTAGGCTATGTTCGCACATAGTAAAATAAAATCAAAATATGGCTGTAATTATGAGGTATAATTTTGAGTTTCAAAATAATAAATGCACTCCATTGAAGTTAACGGGGAACTGTACCACAGTGCACACTGTGTATAATAATGGCCGTAATTATTTACGACTAGAGATGAGCAAACCTGATCACTCGGCATTTGATTCCCGCAGCCTGAAGAAGATAAATGCAGCCTTACGGCTGCCTGGAAAGCATGGATAAAGCCTTTGGCTATATTTTAGTGTTATTTTGCTGTGTGTGAACATAACCTAACAATACAAAACAAAGCTATATGCTCTTTATGGAGCCATTTTGCTATAAACTTAAACATCTCTGCCTTTACAAACATTTGTGAAAGATTGGTGCATTCTAAAAAGCTGACTGAATTCCAGCCTGGTACTTTATTAGGACTCTACTAGAGATGAGCGAACTGGGTTCGGGTTCGAGTCGATCCGAACCCGAACGTTCGGTATTTGATTAGCTGGGGCTGCTGAACTTGGATAAAGCTCTAAGGTTGTCTGGAAAACATGGATACAGCTAATGACTATATCCATGATTTCCACATAGCCTTAGAGCTTTATCCAAGTTTAGCAGCCACCGCTAATCAAATGCCGAAAGTTCAGGTTCGGATCGACTCGAGCATGCTCCAGGTTTGCTCATCTCTAGACTCTACCAGTGCAAAAAGTCAGTTTGTTAGATTTCTTTTCTTCTAGAACTTTCTTGGTTACTAGTGAGCAGTATTGTGCCGGCTGTAAAGTTTGGTGGACTCCTTTGTCCATTGAAGACAATACCTAATGCTTTAGCATATCAAGACATTTTAGACAATTGTATGCTTCCAACTTGTGGAAAGCGTTTGGGTTTGGTGCTTCTCTGTTCCAAGTTGGGGGAGTTTGGTGCAAAATAAGATCCCTCATCCCCATCCAACACCTTTGGAATGGGCTAGAAGAGAGATTGTGAGGCAAGTACTCTATCTGACCTCAAAAATGCTCTTCTGTATTTATCGGCAAAGAGGCCCACAGACACTCTTAAAATCTAGAATGTCTTTCCAGAAGAATGGAAACTGTTAACCATGGAAAACAAAAAGGAGGACTAACTCTATATTAATGCCTATTGATTTAGAATGGCAAGTCCTATCAGCTCCTGTAGATGTCCCAATGTTTTTGTTCATATAGTATTATTTATATTGAGTCACATCAGGAAAGACAGATCTAGATAGAAGCTTAGTAGCAGGAATGAAACTAATCTGACTGATGATCTTGTTTCTCAGATGTTAGTTTGGGTTTACACAAAAATGATTTCCGCCCCCAATCAAACTGACATCAAGGGGAATGATAGTCTGAGGGTCACATTTACATGCTAAGATATCTTGCTAGGAATCTGTGAGAGACATTTCTATTTTCCAAAAATGAGCATTTTGTGCATACATCTATTAGCAAACAAAAGAATTCTAACTTTAAGGCTATGTTCACACCGTAAAATAAAAGAAAAACACAGTCAGAATTTTGATGTTAAACTTTGGTCGTATTTTTAATATAAAGCTTTACTAAAGTCAATGGGAAATTGTCCGGCAGTGCACACACAACATATAGAATAAGGGCTGTGATTACAAAAAAATGAACATATTCGTGCCGTATGTACTCATACTGTATGAGCCCACCTCTCACTTTGTAGCCAACTTATAAGGTGAAACACTGGGGACCACAGGACAAGTGACACAGTGATATGGTATATCCGGCAACCCCACTGCTGACAGACTAAGGGCCCTATTCCACCGGACGATATCGTTTGCATAATTGTTAACGATTGACGATCTCAAACGACCGCTATTGCGAAAGACCTGAAAATGTTCACTCATTTCCATGGAACAATATTCGTTACTTATGATCATATTTGTGATAGTTTTTTCTTCGCTATTGCGTTCGTATCTACTGCGAATGAGTGAACAATGTCTTATTCAATGCGAACGATTTGCGAACGAGCAACGATAAAAATAGGTCCATGTCTTATAAAGCGATCAACGATTTCTCGTTCGGTCGTTAATCGTTAACTGCATTTTAACCGAACGATTATTGTTTAGATTCGAACGATTCAACGATAATCTGAACGATAATCGTCCGGTGGAATAGGGTCCTAAGCCTGGGGGTGGTATGCCTATTATACCAAAGCATTATTATCTGTAAATAGTGAACTAAAAGACAGCTAAAGGGGTTATCCAGTTTTAGAAAAAAGTTTTAACACCACTATTTTCTTCAGTTTGTGTCCAGTATTGCAGCTCACTTCCATTGTGAATGGAGTTCACAAGTGAATGGAGTTGAGCTGTAATACTACACACAACCAGTGGACTGATGTGGTTCTGTTTTGGATGAAAGCAACTATGTTTTACTAATCCTGGATAACCTCTCTTTTCTACCGTTTACGCACATTGCAGGGCTACAATGGGATTAGAAAGGGAGCTTCCCTTCAATGACTAACCAATCTTTATAAGGCTATGTTCACACTACGTAAGAGACCGGCCGTTCCGTGACCCCGGTCGGGTCACGGAACAGCCGGTCACTAGCCGGATCCTCTCAGCCGCAACTTAAGTACCGGCCGGATGATCCTTTCGGCCGCAGAGCTCTGATGCGGGCGCATCAGCGCGCGCCCCCATCAGAGCTTCCCATAGCGCACAGTGAAGCGAGCGGCCGGAGCCGCTTGCTTCACTGTGTGAACTGACAGGGCTTTCTGTGGCCGGAATTCACTAAATTCCTGCTGCAGAAAACTGACATGTCAGTTGTTTGCGGCGGCGTATGGGATCCCGGCCGGAGCATGTACGACGTGTGTACGCTCCGGACGGGATCCCATATAACAGGCATTGTTCCACCACAGTAAAAGTACAGCCGTTGTTGCCATCGACAACAACGGCCGTACCTTTACGTAGTGTGAACATAGCCTAATACTGTATGACACGGTGGCTTATGTAAGGAAGTGTATGACATACAGTTACGTCATGGTGCTTTAGGGGCATATAAGGAAGAATTGTGTTGCCTAGGCCAAACTGCATCAAAACCAAACCACAGCTGTTTAACAACAGGCAAACTAAGGAGGAAGTGAAATTCAAAGTATATGAGAAGATTAACCAACATAATAAAGGGTATGTATCGCCTAAATTTCCTTTTTCTGATTAAGAGTCAGGTACTAAAACATGTTTTTTTTTCTAATCTGTTTCTATTTTTTGACATTTTTTTTTAGTTAACTTTTTGTACATTGTTGTGGTGGCTGCTATCTTGCCTAAGCTGTTTTTAACAGCATTTAGTCTGTCCCCTTGAGATAAATGTGGAACATTACTGAGTATATTCGTTGACCTTTGAGTGACGCTGCAATGCTGTACAGATCACTTTACAGCAGCCTCCTCTTATTACCACAGACATAACAGGAAGGCTCAGCTTGGTTTCAGCCCAGTGGTGAGAATAAAAACTGCAGTCAGTGGTGTAGCGACCGCGGTTGCAGCGGTCACCACCTCGACTGGGCCGCTACCAAGTGGGGGCCCGCGAGGCCCCCCCCTTTGCCACTGCACTGCCCCCTCCCACTCCCTCTTGTGACCTCAAGCAGTATTTTGCTGACGCACGGCCACCCAGCAGTCCCGTCCGCGCGGCTGTCCCGTCCCCGGCAGCACACATGTCAGTGATCTCTGTGTGCGCTGGGGAAGTACTTCCGGCGCAGGGTGCGTCAATAACAAGCTCCCTCTGTACCGGAAGCAACATCCCCGACACACACAGAGATCACTTGTGTGTGTGCTGCCGGGGAACGAGACCGGACAGAGTCAAGAGTCGCGCGTCAGCCAGGGGCCAGACCGAGCCTGCAGGAGAAGACAGGACACAGCAGGGGAGCGAGTTGTCAGGTGAGTTTTTTTTTTTCTTATCTGCTTTGAACAGACTGGGGGCCATCTATACGGGGGATAACAGAGGGGGCCATCTATACAGGGGATAACAGAGGGGGGCCATCTCTACAGGGGATAACAGAGGGGGGCCAGCTATATGGGGCATAACAGAGGGGAGCCATCTATACGGGGGATAACAGAGGGGGGCCATCTATATGGGGGATAAAAGAGGGGGGCCATCTATAAGGGGGATAACAGGGGGTGGGGGCATCTATAAGGGGGATAACAGAGGGGGGGCATCTATAAGAGGGATAACAGAGGGGGGCCATCTATAAGGGGGATAACAGGGTGGGGGCATCTATACAGGGGATAACAGAGGGGGGCCATCTATATGGGGGATAACATAGGGGGGCCATCTATAAGGGGGATAACATAGGGGGGCCATCTATACTGGGGATAGCAGGGGAGCCATCTATAAGGGGGATAACAGCGGGGGCATCTATAAGGGGGATAACAGAGGGGAGCAATCTATAAGGGGGTTAACAGATGGGGGCCATCTATATAGGGGATAACAGAGGGGGGCATCTATAAGGGGGATAACAGGGGAGCCATCTATAAGGGGGATAACAGGGGGGGAACTATAATGGGGATAACATGGGGGGCATCTATAAGGGGGACAACAGGGGAGGCATCTATATGGGGAAACATTGTGGGTCAACTATAAGCGAGAATACACGGGGGCATATACAATAGGGCATGCACAAAGGGGTGCATGTAGTATAGTGGCTACACAGAGGGGAGCCTATACTATAAGGGGGGTCACATAGAGTCAGCCTACCCACTAAACGAGGGTGTAAAGGGGCCAGTACAGATGTGCAGTTTTTAGAGAGATGAGGATGGTGCCAGAGTGAGGAGCCTAATATGTGTCTCTGGATTTGTGGCTTGGAGAAGTTCTCATAAAGGCCCAGGGCAGATGGAGAAGAAGATGGAAAGGGAAGAACTCCGATCAGAGAAGACTTCCCCTGTGAGTCACCTGATGTAACTGCACTGTAATGTATATGGAGTACAGAACCTGTGTACAGCTGGCTGTACCTCTATATGACTGTATGAGGTGTTAGTGATCTGTGTACAGTGGATGTTATTCAGTAGTAGCGGTGGTGTTAGTCAGTATGTGGTGGTATTAGTCAGTATGTGGCGGTGTTAGTCAGTAGGTGGCAGTATTAAGTCAGTATGTGGTGGTGGTGTTAGTCAGTATGTGGTGGGGTTATTTGTTGCTTGTTATCTTGGTACTTTGTTTTATTGGATTTAGTATACTGGAATTGGTCAGTAACAATATTGTGGTGATGGTAGTGGTTGTGGTGTGGTTGTAATATTTCCCCCTTGTATACTGGTACTATTGGCAATATTGGTCTCAGTATACAGGATCTGGTTAGTATAAGTATGGCGGTAATATGTATGGTGATAATATTTCCTATACTGGTATTATTGGTAATATCGGTCTTGATTAAATATATATATATACATACATACACACACACACACACACACACACACAGCAATAGCATCTCTTGGTCGAGAAAGGAGGGGGGCCAAGTTCACCTCTTGCACCAGGGCCCAAGAGGCATTAGCTACGCCCCTGACTGCAGGATTTTACCATTATTTTATAATATTGATAGAAAAATGGACAAATAGAAAAAAATTCTTAAAAAATATGTTTAACATAAAAACATTATTTAAACAATGTATTATTTTTTTGACAACACATTCCCTTTAAGCCATGTTCACCCCACTCTCGAGAGAAGGATCAATACTGGTATATACAATACACCAACACAGTTTTAGTACAGCAAATAATGTGAAATGGTTAAAACTAAAAACAAAAAAATAATATGAATTTTAATCCCCAAATGCAATGATAGCCTGAATTTATGATTTTAAGCAGGGATAATATTGAGGACAACTGCTCTGCAGCACAGAGAACAAATTATGGTTTGAACCTGGATGAAAACTATTCCTACTGGTTTCTCAACTTTTGAAAGTGACTTTTGAACCCTCTGGTTCTATATACACGTAACCGTCATTGGAACAGACTCCATTACAGCACCCTCTAAGGCAGGATATGGATAGTTTTGTTCTTCAGGAGATACCATTAATGTATGAGACTTGCACTTTTCTGTAGAACAAGGACCCCTTCTGCTCCACCTTGCCTGAGTGCGACATCCGGAGGTGTCTGTTAATCTAAAAGAGGCTGTTTATATAACACCCATACATGCTAATAGTAGACGCATGAATAATGTAGCACCACTTGGCTGTTTTCAGATTCCTAGGCACCACAATTCCATGGCAGCGCTGCCCTCCTTCTACAGATAGGAACAGGTCCCAGAAGCATGACCAGTGTCTATTGGACATTATTACTAGAGATGAGCGAACTGCTCTGACTTTTGGTCCGAAAGCAGTTCACTCTCTCATCATGTCCTTGATCCCGGCCGCATAGTTGCGCTCCCAGGAATATGCGGCCAGGATATTCCAGGGAATCGCTGTTGAATTCCCTGGAATACCCTGGCCGCATATTTGCGGAATCGCAACTATGTGGCTGGGATCAAAGGCACGATAATAGAGCGCCGATGCTGCTGGACCAAAAGTCTGGTGGTCCTCTCATCCCTAATTATTACTACAATTACACACAACAGTTTTTGTGCCTAAACCTGAAGAAGTTCCAACAGAAAAGAGAAATGCAACTCCTCTGTTTATATTTTCCATCCCATTTGAATGCACTTCTGGTTTTGGCAAAAAAAACTGTAGCGGCAGTTTTCTAAATAACTGCTGTGTGTGTCAAGCCTTGTGGTGCGTTCACATTGAGGAATCCACGTAAAGAAGTTCCCGCGGATTCTGCCGCTCGCCACCAAGTGCTCCCACTCGCATCTCCGCCCATCCCACAGATTCCTATGGTCAGGCGGATTCCGTAGTCCGCCCAAAAAATTTACAAGTCCATTCTTTTGGCAAACGGTGGAATCCACCTGATCATAGAATGGAGTCTATGGCGCGGGCGGAGAGTCAAGTGGGAGCAGGCAGTGGAATCCGCGAGATGTTTTCCGCGTGGATTCCTTAGGGTAAACACACCCTAATTGGATATCTTGACTATAACTATGGCATAAATGTTTGAAAGACCCTTTAAGCACTAGTGAGGTTCCTTATTATTATACATTGGAAGCAAATAGGACACATATACAACAATTGTACTGTACTATTTTAGTAGTGTGAAAAATATTTTATTGACATTTTTTTCCCTGTATCTTAAGGCTGCGTTCACACTACGTATATTTCAGTCAGTATATGTATATTTCAGTCAGTAATGTGGTCCTCATATTGCACCAAAACCAGGAGTGGATTGAAAACACAGAAAGGATCTGTTCACACAATGTTGAAATTGAGTGGATGGCCGCCATTTAATGGCAAATATTTGCTGTTATTTTAAAACAACGGCTGTTGTATTGAAATAATGGCCGTTATTTACTGTTATATGACGACCATCCACTCAATTTCAACATTGTGTGAACAGAGCCTTTCTGTGTTTTTAATCCACTCCTGGTTTTGGTTGCAATATGAGGACCACAATACTGACTGAAATATACGTAGTGTGAACCCAGCCTTACACTGCACTTATATTTAATAGGTATTATCTAAAGTGCACAACTTGCTTAATGTAATAAACATAAATTATTGTCACTGTATGATGCCATAAGTGGCCACATGTTTGGGGAATATGTAAGCATTAAAGGAACATGCCCCCAGGGTATAGGGGTGTGTGTGCATTAACTCCCTAGTTACTACACTGTGCCTTTAATGTCTTGTGTTTGCATTTTATTTTTTTGTGTGTTTTATCAAATTAATTGTGTATGCAGAACAAAATACTTTGAATTGCGAGTAGGCCAATGCAATTGTGATTACCTGTAAACTGAAGCCGTTTCTAGGTGCCCAGTGGTGCCCGAAAGCAGACCCCCCCATACTAATCGTATCATCATATCATTGCTCACTCACCCCCCGTCCCGGCAGTAGAACGGACCCTGGACCTTTAGACCGCACATGATGTCGGCACCACTCTCCCTCCCTCTACACCCCTCTGATCTCCTTGGGCCGCCCCAAGCATACGCCTCCCCTCCACCCTTTTGGATCTCTCTCCAGCAGATAGATGCCCCGGCAGGCGCAGTGGTGACGTCATTGTGCCTGCTGGGGGATTCCTCCGGTGGCTGACAGGCTGGTGAGGAGAGAAGAAGACAGAAGAGAGGAAGGCCGGCTCCTTGCCTGCAGGATTAGGTGAGTATAATGAGTTTTTGTTTTTTTTATGTGTGTGTGTGTTGGGGCAATGCAGGGGAAAACTATTACTATGGGGGCACAATAGGGGCATTATTACTATATGGAGGGCACAGCAGGGGGACCCTATTACTATATGGAGAGCACAATAGGGGGCATTATTACTATATGGAGGGCACAGCAGGGAACATTATTACTATTTGGAGGGTACAGCAGGGGGACATTACCATATGGAGGGCACATCAGGGGTATTATAACTAAATGGAGGTCACAACAGGAGGCATTATTCCTATATGGGGGAACAGCAGGGGACATTATTACTATATGGAGGCACAGTAGGGGGCATTATTACTATATGGAGGGCACAGTAGGGGATCCTACATACACGGGGCAACCCAGATAGCTACTGACTTTACAGAACCAAACAGCAGAATTACCACAGTTTTGGAGCCTATAGGTGGGGAAAAGGGAAGGAAGTTGCTGGATAAGCGCGGAACCTGAGATGTTTGTCTGGCAGGTTTTGAAGAAACGAATTGTAGCTGCAAGAAATCAACATGGTGGTCTGGGCCAGAAGGAGAGGAAAAGGAAAGTGATGCCTCAGATCAAAGAAGATGTCACCTGTGAGTCCCTGAATGATGATTCTGTATTCAGTAGAACATAATTTGGTAGGGATGCAACTCCACTCTATACCGTAATACACACATTCCTTCTTCCTAGTAACCTAAATCTTGATAAAAGCCCACCTTCCTTCCCCAGAGCTGAACTGAGTGAAGCCCTGAGATGGAATCACGGAGGCTAATCAGAACTAAACTATTTCCAGATATGACATTTCTAAGCCATGAACACAAAGCATACACATTAGCCACTTTGTTATGACTGCATTTCAGAGATTCAGCAGTGGGCAATGGTATATATATATATATATATATATATAGCAAAAGAGAAGAAGCAGCACTGCTTTAATGTGGTAATGGTGGTGCCAGCGGATCTTGATCCAGACCAAAGATCGTAGTGAGTATATATGCAGAGAATCCACAGCACTCCAGTGTAGTGAAAAAGCTCAATAAGCTGTGTTTATTCAGTCAATTCATAGTGCAACACTCCAAACGCAACGTTTCAGTGACTCTCTGTCACCATTTTCAAACGCTTGAAAATGGTGACAGAGAGTCACTGAAACGTTGCGTTTGGAGTGTTGCACTATGAATTGACTGAATAAACACAGCTTATTGAGCTTTTTCACTACACTGGAGTGCTGTGGATTCTCTGCATATATATATATATATATATATATATATATATATATATATATATATTTATATGTATTTCCATGTATATGTATCTATGTATATTCCATGTATATGTGCTTAGATGTATTTCCAAATGTATATGTATTTATATGTATTTCCATGTATATGTATCTATGTATAGTCCATGTATATGTGCTTAGATGTTTTCCAAATAAGCATATGCCACAACAGGAAGACCAAATTATACCCTTAAAGGGGTTATCCAGCGTGGGGGCACTTTTTTGGGGGGACCAGGGAGGAGGTGGCTGAAATACCTCCCCGGTTCCAGCGGTGGGTCCCGCATCACGGCGCTCTGGTGCCCGGTTCCCGGCCGCTTCCGGGTGTCTGACGCCGCCCGAGACGCTACGTCTCAGGGCCTCTCAGCCACTCATTGAAGGAGGTGGGATCCGAGCGGACTTCAAACGGATCCCGCCTCCTTCACTGAGTGGATGAGCGGCCCTGAGACGTAGCGTCTCGGGCGGCGTCAGACACCTGGAAGCGGCCGGGAACCGGGCACCGGAGCGCTGTGATGCGGGACCCGCCGCTGGAACCGGGAAGGTAAGTGGACGTCTTTTATTTCAACCACCTTCTCCCGGTCCCCCCAAAAAAGTGCCCCCACGCTGGAGCACCCCTTTAAATAATATAACTTAAAGAAGTAATCTGAGTTTCAGAATGTGTAATCTATATATTTTGGCAGGACCTTATGAGATATATTTGATAGATATTGCCACAACGAAGAAAATTGTTGTATGTGCAACCACTGGCCCCGATAGCCAAGACAGGGGGGTGCTAACTCAAAATACAGTCCATCGTAAATCCACAACGTATAGAGAGAAAAAAGTTGCACTCACCCACGAAGTCTTAAAAACTGTTACTTTATTTTAGCATACGGACATTGTGCGGACACAGTAGTGAGCAGACGTCTGCTCACTACCGTGTCCGCACAATGGTAGTGAGCAGACGTCTGCTCACTACAGTGTCCGCACAATGTCCGTATGCTAAAATAAAGTAACAGTTTTTAAGAAGACTTCCTGGGTGAGTGCAACTTTCTTTTCTCTATACGTTGTGATATTTGATAGATATCTTTTACCTAACCAGCAAAACTTCTGTTCTGTTCAAATTTAACATTGACTTTTTTTTTTTTTTGTTTTATATAATTTTATTTAATATACCAACCATTTTTGTTGCTAGAATACAAAATGGAGTGACCAAGAGATATTGACTCAGCTACTAACCAGGTCCTTCAGTCTGCTGCCCACCCAAATCTTCTGTTCAAATACCATATAAAAAAAACTCTGCCAGCCCTGACTATTTGCCTGAATACCATTTTGCACGAACTCCACCACTAGTAGGGACCTCTAGTCATCCAACTTCTGCCAGTGTTTGCTAACTAAGATTAGTCTGGTTGTATCAACCTGGGGTTTCCCTGTGGGAAAGTCCACATCTGTAACAGCCCCGTGAGCCCATTTCACAGCTAAGCCTCAAGATAACTTGGTGGTAGCAGATCTTCCAAGCATATGCTTCTCAAGAGGAGCATAAATGAGAAATTCTCTCTTTCTGTGTTTTCATGTGTATATACCTTCTACCAAGATCTTTGGTTGAGGTCAGTAAGATTTTGCAGCTACTTTTTGATGAATAATAAGATATTTGACTTGCATGCTTAAAAGAGAGTTTCAGATCAGTTTCATCTACACCTAATAATCTCTGTTCACTATTTGCATATTTTGGAAAATTTTTACTCAGTGTTGTAAAACTAACTTAAAAGATTACAGGGGTCTGACCTCCGTACCCCCTGGCAATCTCCAGGTCAGTTCCCGGCTCCTTTGTTTTAAATGCAGCTGCGGGTAGGGCACAGGACCCACAGGTCTATTAATTCTTTTGGAGCCTCCGGAGAGAGCAGAATGCTGTATTTGGCTCTTTCTGGCGGTTCCATAGAGAATGAATAGAGCTGCGTGTAACGTGCCGTACCTGCGGCTGTATTCAAAACAAAGGAGCAGAGGGCTGATCTGGAGATTTCCAGGGGGGTACGGAGGTCAGACCTCTGGAATCTCTTACATGTCCCCTATCCTTAGGATAGTTAATTTTTAGTGGAAAACCCCTTTAACATATATTTCACTATGCAGTGCCACAATTATACAGTTCTATTTTTCTAAAAAGATAATGCTCCAATATTTTTTGACACTCATCTGTGCTTCATTGAAGAATTCGCTGCCTTAGAAATGAAGTAATGCCAAGGTATTTAAAGAAGTCATCCAGTGTTAGAAAAACATGGTCACTTCCTTCCAGAGACAGCACAAGTGAATTACAATGCAGTCCATGGAGCTTCCGGCAGGTCCGTGCTACAGCTTGTGAGAGAAGAAGACTGCTCCCTCCTGGATGATTTCTTTTTGGAGGATCCAGCAATGGTCGCTAATTAAGAGGTATCCTTTAGGGTGCCTTCACACGTACCGGATCCGCAGCGGATTTCTGCTGCGGATCCTGGTATAGTGAAGGCCTATGGTGGGTCACATACCCGCAGCGGAATTTCCATTGATGTATGCTGGTGCAGGTGCTGGTGCTGCGAGGGTTAAATAGGGTTACATATCTGCAGCAGGATAGGGTAAATAGGGTTACATATCCGCAGCAGGATAAAAATTTTGCTGCAAACCCACAGCGTGAAATCCACTGCAGATCCGGTACATGTGAAGGCACCCTTAAAGGGAATCTGCCAGGTGCAATTCCAATATGTCCAAGTTCCAATCTTCTGACACTGTTAGATAGCTGTTTGGTCCAGGAGACACATGGTATCTTTGATATATCAGTCTGTGCTTCTATATAGTAGAAAATGATTTTATTCTACAGTAAAAAGAGTCAAATGACGTTTTTAGATAATGACGGACGTTAATAATTACCAAGATGTTAAAAAAGATTAAGACGTTGTGGGAACATAGCCTTAATGTGGCAGGTACAATTTAATGATCACTTGTTGTCCCAGGCTGATACCACATGTGCACTTTGCTAACAGTGGCCACAGTAGGAGAATTTTAATATTTCTTGTTGTCCATTCATTTGGTCGCTTGTTGTGTACCAATTGGAGGTGCTGGATGTGTCTACATGAGAGATGCTGTTAGAGGAATAATGCAAATATTTAAAAAAAAAATTACATGAGAATCCAACCTACAGTATCTCCTAAACATTATCAGTGTGTATTGTGTAGCCAGGCTTCACTCTTTGTGACTGGAAGCAAAAAGAGTGATTTTTCACATATGCAGTGAGATGAGGCTTTGCTACCCAAGGAAACCTGCTGCTTAAGAACAGAAGTGTCTCAAAGCCAATTTTATGAAATAATGAGATTGACATTTTCTCGCTAGGGTGTTAGCTAACCACTTTAACCATTTATATACATTTTCCATGACATACATCAGAATATTTATATTTACTGATAGGAAAACATGATAATATTCATCATTTTCTGACAACACTATACATAATTACACTTAATAAAGGAAAAGAAATACATATAAGAAAAAAAAACTGTTCCCAGGACATAGAGACTGTAATTCTATACAGTTTTATAGGCCCATATTGTACCTATGTGCTACAGTATATCCTACAAAAATGTTATCCACCAAAAAGTTGTAAACTCAAATATTAAACAATGATTCCTTTATTGAAGACAATTTTTAAACAACATGATTTGAAAACAAAATCACTATATGACAGAAATGCAGAAATGGTATAGATAGACCACTGACAACACCGACAATATAAGTAAAGGAGAAGCATACAGGTGTCAGTACGGAGCAAAAGATAAAGTGCAAGTGCTTAAAGGGGTTGTCAAGCGAAAATGTTTTTCTTTCAAATAAACTGGTGTCAGGAAGTTATATAAATTTGTAATTTACTGCTATTAAAATTTTTTACGTCTTCCCATAATTTTTAGCTATTATAAGTCCTGCAGGAAATGTTGTTTTATTTTCAGTCTGACACAGTGCTCTCTGCTGACATCTCTGGCCGAGACAGGAACTCTGTCTCGGTTTTATATGAATCCCCACAGAAATCCTCTTCTGCTCCGGATAGTTCCTGCCTCGGCCAGAGGTTCGCTCATCTCTATTAGCGATGTGACAAAATAATTGTAAAGTGTACCTCCAATGTTTTCATCAGAAATGACTCTTGTGCAGCACTGTGCATGACAGTCTTTCCTGTAATACATATATATTTTGAACTCCCCCCCCCCCCCCCCGAGATACAGTAGAACCTCAGGAGAGGGAGATGCACAATGCTGCACAATAATCATTTCTGATAGAAGCAATGGAGGCAGATATGAGACACCAAAAACTAGGTCAAGGAAAATAGAAACATTGTGGCGATATTCAGCAAAAAGTGATTTGTCACTTATTGATAATCATGAACTGTCTGAGGTTATGTATGTGCCCACAAATAACCCAATTCCTATGAGTAATCTCACAATTTGTAGTCATCAGTTTTGACCTGTTTTGACTGTTCAGAAATAAAATCAATTTTTTTTTTCCTGCACAACACACTATAGACGTAGTATACATATCCAGCATTCAGCATTTCCAAGTCGCACTGTCCTACTAGACTGTATGTGTTCCCCATGGCCTGTACCATCTCTGCAGCCAGATACACACTGGGCACTTTAAGAGCAGTTTGCCATGTGTCTGTAATATGGCATTCAATGGGAGAACAACCCTTGTTGTACATTATATGGTAAGTAACGGGCAAGACTCAACTTTCTGAGCTATTCAGGTGA
Organism: Dendropsophus ebraccatus; assembly: GCF_027789765.1. Classification (NCBI taxonomy): domain Eukaryota; kingdom Metazoa; phylum Chordata; class Amphibia; order Anura; family Hylidae; genus Dendropsophus; species Dendropsophus ebraccatus. The sequence continues at coordinate 47,161,031 of NC_091462.1, forward strand.
ATCAGGTACCCTCCGCTATGCCGAGCAGGGGGCACCTGGTTAAACGCTCAAGTCTTCCAATGAGCACTCGAGCACTGAAATGAGCCCTCAATCATTTTAGTTCTTGCTCAACTAGTGAACTTTAAGAGGGGTCATCTGTAGCTTTTCAAACCTTAGTAGCCTTTCAAGAGCTTAATCAAACCTTTTAAAGGTAATAAAAGCAGAAAAAAATTACAAAGAAAGGCAGGTAGCCACTAGTAGCAAAAGAACCCCCCCCCCCCCCAAAAAAAAATAAATAAATCTTCATATATATTAATGTAAAAAGGCCTAGGCCAGAGCATGTAGCACCCCTGAATAATGGTGATGGGGAGTAAATTGTTGGGGATCAAGAGTAAGCTGAGTTACTGAATGGGTTCTTCAGCTCTGTATATATAAAAGAAGAGGATGAAGGTAGGTTGGGTCAGTGCGGTTAACACGTAATATACTGAACTGGCTACTTAGATTGGGTCCAAAATAAATTTAATAAACTGAATGTAACCAAAGCTCCAGGAATGTATTACATCCCAAAGTTCTTAGGGAACTCAGTTCTGTAATTTTTCTACCCTTGTACAATATATATTTAGTAATTTTTGATGATTGGTATTGTGTTGAAGGACTGGTGAAAAGCAAATGTAGTGCCAATCTTCAAAAAGAGCTCTAGGACTTCTTCAGGTAACTATAGACCAGTAAGCTTAACGTCCATTGTAGGGGCTTATAAGGCTCTACATTCAGGAATATGTAGTGGGTAATAGTATTATAAGTGATACCAGCATGGTTTTGCTAAGGACAGAAGTTGTCAAACCAATCTTATAGGTTTTTATAAAAAGCTAAATAGTGGGGTGAAGAAGCCTGGATAATGGGGTGGCTGTGGATATAGTGTACCTGGATTCTGCAAAAGAATTTGATACAGTCCCTCATGGGCGTTTGATGGGTAAGTTAAGGTCTATGGGTTTAGAAAGTTTAGTCTGTAACTGGATTGAAAACTGGCTTAATAATTGTACCAAGAGAGTGGTGGTCAATGATTTCTGCTCTGAATGATCCCCGGTTATAAGTGGTGTTCAGCAAGGGTCAGTACTGGGCCCCCTTATGTTTAACTTAATTATTAATAATATTGAGGGTGGAATTAACAGCAATGTTTCTATCTTTGCAGATGACACCAAGCTTTGTAGTACAGTACAGTCTATGGAGGATGTGCAGATATTACAGGATGACTTAGACACACTGAGTGTTTGGGCGTCCACTTGACAAATGAGGTTCAATGTGGATAAATGTAAAGTTATGCACCTGGGTACTAATAACCCGCATGCATCATATGTCCTGGGGGGAGTTATTCTGGGAGAGTCACTGATAGAGAAGGATCTGGGTGTACTTGTAGATAATAGACTACAGAACAGTACACAATGTCAGTCAGCTGCTTCTAAGGCCAGCAGGATATTGTCAAGCATTAGAACAGGCATGGACTCTCGGGACAGGGATATAATTTTTATTGCTTTAAAAAAAAAAGCTTTGGTGCGGCCTCATCTGGAGTATCTGATCAGTTTTGGAACCTGATTCATAGAAAGGACGTCCTAGAGCTGGAGAGGGCACAAAGACGGGCAACTAAACTAATAAGGGGAATGGAGCATCTTAGTTATGAGGAGAGATTAAAAGAATTACATTTGTTTAGTCTGGATAAGAGACATATAAGGGGAGATATAAATATACAATATACAAAATATACAAATACCCCTGCAAGTATTATGGGCAAAAGATGTTCCAGGTACCCCTCCCCCCCTTCCCAAAGACAAGGGGGCACTGCCTTCACCTAGAAAAAAAAAAAGATTCAATCTTGGAGGCCACAAACCTTCTTTATCATGAGAACAGTGAATCTGTGGAACAGTCTACCCCAAGATCTGGACACAGCAAAAACAGTTGAGGCTTCAAAACAGGCTTATTGTATATGTATAGAACCTACCCATCACCTACCCTTTCCCCTCATCATCTATCCCCTCCTTGGTTGAACTTGATGGACATGAGTCTTTTTTCACCCCTACTAACTACGTAACTAGTGTTGAGTAAACCTGTCAAAATGTTCGGGTTCGGCAACATAACCCAAACCCGAACGCTCAGTGTTTGATTCCCTGCGGCTGCAGAATTTGCATTCTACTCTTGGGCTGCAAGGAAAACATGGATACAGCCATACAGTAGACATACACAGAGCATCGGGTTCGGCTAATGTTGCCGAACTCAAACATTTTGACAGGTTTCTTTAAAAACAAAGAGATGACTATTGCATAACACTGTGCATGAGAGTCTTTCCTGTAATGCGTATCTTTTTTGAATTCTTCCCGCTCCCTGCCGTATACAGTGTAACCCTAGGAGACTGTGATTGGCTGCTCAAGTTGCATGCACAATGTTTGTGATATTGGGATCAATCAGCAACATTGCATAGTGGTTTCAACCACTTGCTTTTCCGTCATGTGGGTACAAGGCCTTATAGATAGGTCTCTGAATGCTCGGCTTGTTAGTGACATGAAACGCTTGCAAGCATGCAGCAGTGATATAATTATCTACATGAATCAGCTAGAAACGTCATTGCTGGTCACTGTCTAGTAACTGATAGATGTGTATGGAAATAGCCACGTTCCTACTTTATTACACTAGAAGCAGAAATACACTTACAGTGTTTGTTTTTTTGGATGTGACAATGATGGGAAAGATAGTGTCTGGGTTTTGCATTCATTTGCATCTCTTCCCTTTTCTTTAATCACTGCTTATGATGTCCTTGCCAACATACTGCTGAATTTTTACATGCTTTTATAAAGGCGCAAAAGCTGATAAAAAAAGAACGTCATACAAAGCATTTCATGTATGGTTTACATCTATATATTTACAAGTACTCTCCAGTACCAGAGACAGGAGGGATAAAGTACTCATCATTAGGGGACATGTTTTTCCAGACCTCCTACCAGCATATTAGGCTGAGCTGGATGGATTAGTGTTTTTTTTTCTAGCCCTATAAACTATCGTAACATGTTGGTAACCCTGCAGAATGGCTAGAGCAGAATAATACGGGATGCAAGAGTAAGAGTCACACCTAGGCCTAGTGCTTAAGGGCCCTTTTACACAGCCAAAAAGACCAACGCAGCAAGCAAGTGCCAGTCAGAAAGATTGGTGGTTGTTTACAGTGCCTTTACTATATGCAATCAATCATGCAGCTTTTTTTTCAGGTACAGGTGTAGTTTGTAATGGCGCTCTTCAATCTGCCATAAAATTTATGACGAAACCCCCAAAATGGGGTGAAATTAGGAACACAATCCCGCAAATTTTGGGGTTCTATGTTTATGTAATGCACTTTACGGTAAAACCGACATGATAACATTATCCTATAGGTCAGTCTGAGTACAGCGATATGCATGTTTATGTAGCTTTTGTAATGTTTTACTGTTTTTTTTTACCAGTAAAACTTTTTCTTTTTGCAAATACTGTAGGTATGATTACAATGGCCCTATTGGGACTCTTATAGCGCTTGTAGTTTTTCACCTATAGGACTGTATGGTAAGCCCCTGTGAGGAGGGTCCTGTATCCCTATATACCAGTCTGCTGTTTACCTTAATAACGTGTTTTGATTTCGTAATTTTCTGTTTGTTAACCCTTATCGCCTGTATAGTGAACTGGAATCAAGAATTACCCATTGAACAGGGAGAACGGCTGATGTTTATCCCCTGCTCTGCCATAATGCAACCCATCCTGCTGTGTGTCTGTAATAAACAGTGACAGTGATGATCTTGGATAAAATATGTATTACCTCCTAGAAAAAACAAGCAAATTTAAATATTAAAAAATATTTAGTAACATTTTTATTTTTACATATGCTAATGCATTATTACTGAACGTTGCTGAACGTCCTGGTGCTGCTAGTGGAGTTCAGAGGGGGGTCGCGCAGCAACCCCGCTCTGAACTGCCGCGATCCTGGGTGCTATATACAGCCCGGGGCCGCGTCTATTAGCGGGCACGGTCGATCGCCGTGCCCGCTAATTCAGTATTTAACAGCTGCGCGCTAATTCAGTATTTAACAGCTGCATCTAAATACATACTGTCCCCCTTTCCTGGTGGCCTAGTAAGGGGGATCGGACCCCCTGCAATGGGATCGCGGAGGTGCGATTCCCGCATTTGGTCCTGGTCAGGGTCTGCGCTGTAATGGTGCTGATCCCGGCTCGGCATTTCATTGTTTTCGGCTGCAGCAGCCGAAAGCAATAGAGTGCCTATCTCATGGATCTATGCAGTATATCTATACTGCATAGATCTCAATGAGAGATCAGAGTGCATATACTAGAAGTCCCCCAGTGGGAATAACCCTAACCCCAGGAGGACTTCTAATATGTGTGTAAAAAAGTAAATAAATGTTGTTTTATTAATAAAAAAAATCCCCTCCCCTATGCAGACCCTGCACCTCCCCGACTTTCTCTCCCACCCAGTACTGGGAGCTCTTAAACCAAAGCAACGCTCTTAAACCAAGTTACAATTAAAAAAAAACAACAGTGAGCTATTCTTGCAAAACCCTCTGAATCCAAGTTACTCTTAAACCAAGGTACCACTGTATAAATATTTTGTTTGTCTATCCCTTTGCTTTAAAGCAAGTTGATTTGTAGACAACTGTAAAACAGCCAATCATCCCTTGGACACGGGAGGTTTCTGGCATGTTCAATGTCTTCACTAACAACCATTAAATATTGAATTTCTTTTCAGATCTAATGACTATATTCTTTTTTCACAGAACAGTTTTCTCCTCCTCCTCTAACCTCTCATTTCTTCATTGTGATGTTAACCCAAACCTTTCGTCAATGTCTTACTACTGTTATTAAGAGATGATAGAAAAGAATTTGAGATGTTAAATTGCTCTGGAGTCAGAATGTATCAATATCTAAATGCTGGTGACTCACCGACTGTCATCGCCAAACTCAAACTATGAGAATCAGGGAGAGCGATACAGATAACATTACAATGATAGTGACAACTACAGCAAAAGGTAGAAAACAGACTAACATCCTACTAAAACAGACTAACATCCTACTATCATGTCACTAGTAATTTGAGGGGCAGTTTACTAGAATGAACATCTTATTTTATAGAAAACTATACATCATGACTAAGGTATTTGAAGTAATGAAATCAGGGGTTCTCTAGAGAAAACAACATTTTTTTTATATCAACTGGTGTCAGAAAGTTATATTGATTTGTAAATAACTTCAATTTTAAAAAATCCATTACTTATCAGCTGCTATATGCCCTGCAAGGAGTAGTGTATCTTTTCTACTTGTAGTCTGACACAGTGCTTTCTTAGCAGTTAGCGCTGTGTCAGACTGGAAAGAAAATGTTTTTTGTTATAGTAAATAATCACTTGTTTCAAACATTTCTTTTTATTTTACAGTGGTACTACTGTTCTCAAACTTAATGGATTCTGGACGTCAGTTTGAGAACTGAGCAGTGTTTTCCCGTAGGAAATAATGTAAATGTGTTAATTGGTTCCAGCACCCACCAATAATTAGCAATAAATTACTACAGCCATTGAAAAGTGCACAGTTTAATCAATGCAATAAAATACAGAACAGTACTAGTAGTTAACTCTCCTCCCTCCAGCATCCTCCTAGTAGGTAGTTAACCCTCTCCCTCCAGCATGTTCCTAGTAAATAGTTAACCATCCTCCCTCCAGCATGCCCCTTGTAGGTAGTTAATCCTCCCACCTCCAGCATGCCCCTAATAGGTAGTTAGCCATACTACCTCCAGCATGCCTCTAGTAAGTAGTTAACCATCCAACCTCCAGCATGTTCCTAGTAGGTAGTTAACCCTCCCACCTCTAGCATGCCCCTATTAGGTAGTTAACCTTCCTCCTTCCAGCATGCCCCTAGTAGGTAGTTAACCCTCCTCCCTCCAGCAGGCCCTAATAGGTAGATAACCCTCCAGCATGCCCCTAGTAGGTAGTTACCCCCACCCTCTATTATACCCCTAGTAGGCACTTAACCACCCCTCCTCCCAGGCAGGATTCCCCTAGTAAGCAGTTAACCCCTGTTGTCCCAGGCAGGATTCAACTAGTAGGTAGTTACCCACCTCCCCCCAGGCAGGAACCTCAATCTTCCCCATCCCTATCAAATAAAAATATAGTAGAGGTTTTCTATGGGTATTTGCTACTGCTCTGCACAGTTCCTCACATGGACAGAGGTGGCAGCAGAGAGCACTGTGTCAGACTGGAAAGAATACACCACGTTCTGCAGGACATACACCAGCTGATATGTACTAGGAGACTGGAGATCTTTAAATAAAAATAATTTACAAATCTATATAAACTGGTACCAGTTGATTTCAAAGAAACATTTCTTTCTCAGGAGTGCCCCTTTAAAATTTACATCTGCAGATCAACTTACTTTGAAGCCACCAATATGTTTTGTGGGTGACCTAATTTTCATGTCATTCAATGCAAGTCTAGTAAAGTGCAACCACAGAATTCATCACAAATTGTCATGGAGCTATAATATGTAGAACAAATAAGAGTCCATCAGCCTCCAGTATATACTTTTGCAGTTCTTAAACCTGCCACCTGTCAATTTTAGCTTTTTTTACTGCCTTGGGTGAAAGATGCCCATATTACAATCTGCTATTAGGCAGAGGTGATTGGTACTACCACTTAGGGACTCTGTTGTCTGCTGCCTGAAGTGAGATTCTCATCTTGCCTCATGGTGATTGTGGCCGCAGCCACTTCCTTCCTGTCCCTTTAGTGGGTGATATTTAAATGTTCAGTATGCAAAAATAAATAAATAAACGTAATGAAAAAATGATTGGATAACATCACTGAATACGAGTCTCTATGGCAATATGGTAAACCTGGCTATTTCTGACAGCCATGTCCATCTTCCATTATGCCACTCGAGTTGTTGAAGGTGCATCTTTCAGATTTTTTTGGCACACAATATATAATAAATATGTGTCAATTTCTATGCTGGAAAAGTAAATCTACTAAAAAAAAAAACACTTTTCAAAAATAATTTTCACTGTGACCATGCACTATATGACGAGGTAGGTACAAACAAACTGACTCAATCTTCTCCTTCATGATTTAGTACTGTTATATCGCTGGTATTCATCATAACCTTTCTATTGTTATCTTTTAAAGCACAAAAAAAATCTATTGTTTTGTTAAAAAGAAGCTGTCACCTCTTCTGACACCTCAGTTTTATTAGAAGCTTGCATTCCCAATAACATAACAATGCTGAAGCATTTCTTCTTGGGACTCATTCTGTGCCGTTACTCTGAAATGTACAAATACTGTAACTATACAAGTGAGTATTGCCAATGCCCATGTCAATAGGGTGTGCCCCTTGTGCAGGCATGCAGCCCATTGAAAAGAGGAATGGTAATGCCCAGTTGTCAATTTATTCATACATTTAGAAGAGGAATACAAGAGGAATGCTACAGCGCAGAAAACATCCAGATATGTTGTTTCATAAGGAATACAAGTATTTCCACTACTATGTCAGAAGAGATTACAGATCCTCCATGATACAAGACTGGCCAAACCGCCCTTAAGCTTTTCAGCTGATCCTACGGACATCTATATATGAACCATCCACCTCTGTACTACACCATTCAGATGGACCAGGTTTAAAATTGTTACCCACTTATATTCTGATTAAGGCTATGTTCACACACCGTCAAAAATATTGAAAGGACGCTCAATTCTGCTATTTCAAAAAACGGCTGTTATTGACGCTCTTTAAAGAGGACCTGTCACCCCCCGTGCCGGGGTGACAGGCTCCCGACCCCCTGTTAGATCCCCCTATACTCATGTGATCCCGTCGGGTCCAGCTTCCTGAGCTGGTCGGGTCACGGAGATATCAGCGCCCGAAGCCCGAGAGATGAGTCCGATGCCCATAGAGAATGACGGAGCATCGGACTCCCCATTCATTCTCTATGGGCATCTGACTCTGCTGTCAGCGCGTGCGTCGGGCTTCGGGCGCTGATATCTCCGTAACCCGACCGGCTCAGGAAGCGGGACCCGGCGGGATCACGTGAGTATAGGGGGATCTAACAGGGGGTCGGGAGCCTGTCACCCCGGCACGGGGGGTGACAGGTGTCCTTTAACTGACTGCTATGGCAATGCATTGAAGTCAATGGAAAGACGGACGTCCAATGCACCAAATGTATTGCATAACGGACGTTTTTACCGCGGACGTCAAAATAATGAACATGATTATTATTTTCAGACGTCTTTTGGAAACAGCGAACGTTTTTTATTAGTTGTTCACACAGTTTTCCTTTTGTCACAGTTCTTTCTCCGTTTTTACTATTAAACTCAACGGACTTTTCAATTAAGCTGCATCCAAAGGCCAATTAGTAATCCAAACTACAATAATGTACAAACACCAGTCATTGCACTAAGGGGAGGTCAGACAGTTAAATGACGTCCGTTATTTTAGAAAATATGGGACGTTATTTTAAACAGAGCTGAAAAAACGTTGTGTGAACATAGCCTAACTCTGTCCCTTACACGCTGTACATGTATCGCTCCTATTACACGTGAAATCAATCTCTAGTGAAGAATAAAGAAGTATTTTTGTCATTGTTTTGAATTTTAGAACACTTTATAGAACCCCCCCCTCTTTCTTCTATTAATCATTCTGCAACATTCTCTGACCCCTGACTTTCCTCTATTGAACATTCTCTTAACAACTAAGAACCACATCAGGGGATATCATACTGACAACTGATCATTTTAGTCCATCATAATAAATTTGTTTTAGCGATAAGCAAAAAGGGAGTATACTATTTATACAGTAGCTGAAAAAAAATTAAACATGGTATGGTGCAACATGTGCTATTATCCTTAGGAGATGGGGAAAGGTACCTGCAGAGATGGACTCTCATCTTAAGTGGTCATGCTCCAGGAACAGTACCACACTAAATATATTCAACCACAGGATGCTCTTTTCATCTCTCCGGGGTCCCTGAGTTGGATAAATTGATGATACTATGTGTACAGCATCCTTGGCAGGTTTAAAAATATTGAAAGACCTGGCGCAAACCCATGGAAGAATAGGTGGCCACTGGTTTGTGCCAGGTATTCCACTAGGTTTTAATCTTGCCAAGGGAGCTGTACCTGCAGCATCAATACATTTTCCCAACAAAACAAAAAGGGAAGGTCATAAATACTCACTGGCACACCGAACAAATAAAGAAGAAAATATGTATCCTTATTTCACATAAATCAAATGAAATGACCAAAATATTACCAAATTGTCAGAAGGTCCATGTCGGGGTCACTGCTCCCCACGTGTTCTGTTCCTTACTTGAAACTTCCTCAGGGGTTAACCCCTTTAACCCCTGAGGAAGTTCCCAGTGAGGAATAGAACGCGTGGGGAGCAGTGGACCCCGCTATGGACCTTCTGACAATTTGGTGATATTTTGGTCATTTTTTGGCTATTCCTGCCCTTGCTTGTTTTGCACATCTTTTGGTAGTCTTTCTACCTCATTATCATTGTTTACAGAAGTGGGGCATAGTTATCACATCAGATTCATTGGTTATAGTCCTTGCCATTTTTGCTTGTCGGAGTGTTCTGGGAGCTTTTCCCTAAATGCAGTGGGGCCCCCTTGATGTTTTTTGTGTGTCTTTGTAGATGTTTTTAACTGCTTATGTCCCAGTGTGATGTTTGTGACTTTGATTTATGTGAAATAAAGATACATATTTTCTTCTTTATTTGTTTGGTGTGCCAGTGAGTACATATGACAGGCCTTCCCTTTTCGTTTTGCTGGTACTATTCATATTCCTGTCATCTTCTGAACACCCTGTAATTTTGGCCGTGCATAGTCTACATATTTTTGTCAAAATCAATACATTTTCCTAAAAAAGGTTATCAGGATGCAGGAAAGATATTACCTTCCCAGCACTCCACTTCTGCCTTGCTATTATTCTGGAAGTATAACTTCTGAGACAGGGGGTATAGTATAGCATATAGCATGTTTGTGGGCAAAGCCATGTCCACATGTGGTGACCAATGGTTGTACAATGTTGCAACATTGGCAACAGCTTGTGTTGGGAGTTAAACAGCAGAAAGCGAGAAAAGGAAATACATTCCCTGCTCCCAGATACCCATTAATTGGCATAAACTGCAGATATGTGTAGATGTATAGGCTCAAGTGTGTATCTCTCTCTCTCTGCTTGCGCTCTGTTTATAATGTGTCATTTTGGTCAATATTTTGCATTAGTACTTGTAAGTAGGGATGGTCCGAACCGAGTTCGGTCAGTAATTAGGTCTGTGTGAGTTAGGACACTTCCTGGTGGGGGGTGGAGGGGGGAAAAGACAGGGAAGGGAGGCAGATAGGTGATTGAAGCATATTACAGAGTTATATAACTTTGTAATGTGCTTCAATTACTGGGAAAAAGTTTTCCATGGCACTTGTCCTTTAAATCCGCTGCAATACTGGTTTCTATTAAAGTCTATGGCACTCCTTTTCTGCAGCAGATTTAAATTCCACTCCAAGAATGTATAATGCCGTAGACTTGTCCTCATATTCCGACAGGCTCCCGCATGCTTCTCCATGACCCGCACACTGTGTCACATCCGCGGCCGCGGCACATACCTCTCGCCGCGCCGCTGCTGCCCCATCTCCTGCTCTGTGCCGGGGTTCCTCCTCCTCCAGCTCCCTGTCAGCTCGACGGGTGCGTCCCTGTCTCCTAGGGAGCGTGCGCGCGGGCTCTGCTGTGACTTAAAGGGTCACTGTGCCTTTAATTGACTGCTGCTCTGCTCTGAGACTCTCCTATAAATTGCAGCCCTGCTCCACCACAGGTGTTGGAGCCTCTGCATGCTTTCCTTAGTGTGTAGTCCCAGCTCTCCTGTATCCAGCCAGTGTATCCTGCCCCTGTATCCTGCCTGTATACTCCTCTCCGTGTATCCTGCCTAGTGTTTGCAGAATACTGCCATCTGCCTACTAGTCTCCAGCTGCACCTCGCCACCACCACTAGCAGCCAAGCCAGGGGTAGCGACCTTGGGGTCGCCTGCCGCAGCAAACCCATCCTGCCTTGCGGTGGGCTCTGGTGAAGACCAGCGGCCCCTTAGACTCCGCTCCCTGGTGAGGCTTACGTCATCGCTAGTGGTGGAACAGGGGAACCACAACCCCCAGCGTTACACACTGACAGCCCGCTCAGCCGAACACTGCACTGTTCTGCCGCAGCCAGTAATTGGCTGAGCAAACCATCACTGAGCAGGGACCTGGAGAAGCATGCAGGAGCGTGCTGGGGGAATGAGGACAGATAAGCATGGCGTCAGGAGCTAAGTAGTTCATTTTTAATTTTTTATTTTTTAAATAGTTTTATTTGGTTTTTCATTTCCATAACATTCAAAAATACAACAGGGCGAATTGGTCTCATTCGCCTAACAGTATGTATCAGCAGATATTGTAGTTACCACATGTATAAAGTAGCAGTAGTCCAACAGCAAACACAAGAGCCCAACAGGGTCAGAACTTTTAAACAAACCATGTAACAAACCCAGGATATCTCGCCAGTAAACATTGTTTGGCTATCAGGACAATCAGAAGGATAAGCAATGCCATCTTACCATCTTCTGGAGGGATATGCAACAGGAGAAAGGAAGATAAATAGAAGGGAATAGTTATGCGAAGTTTGTTCAGGATAAGGTCTTTCAGCTTGACCCAAAAATGTCTGGTAAGTGGGCATGATACTAAACCATGTAGCAGGTCTGTCCCTTTTTCATTACCATTTGGGCAGGTCTCAATTCGGTCAGGGTGTTCAGGTGTCTTAGGAAAAGTGAAGCCATATGTAGCATGGTGAATTATCTTAAACTGGGTCTCCCTCCAGGTGTCACTCACCACCGCCTTGCGGACAGAAGCCCATGCGTCAAGGAGAGCTTTAGTAAGGTCATCCTTCTGCAATTTAGATTCCCAATACTTAAAAATTCCTTGGGTAAAATTTTGCGAAGTCCCCCTTCGGAGAGCCCAGTATATGTAGGATAATGAATGTATGGGGTTCTCTGACCGCAGTAGGTCCTCTATAACATCTGACTGGCTGAGGGTTTTCACATCTCATAGGCGTGTGCGTAAAAAGGCCATGAGTTGGTTATATAAGATAAAGTGACCCTGCCGTACTCCATACGTCTCACTCAATTGAACAAAGGTCGCATATCTAAGCTCCGTAGGGTGTAATAACTGTTGCACTGTAACTATGCCTTTATCCCTCCAGAAGGGAAAGATTTCCCTTTATTTGTTTAAAGCCCCTCCCTGGAGTTCAGGGTGTATCCATAGCGGCATTCGCCTCCCAATCAGGAAGGGTAGCTTCAGCCCTTTAAAGACCGCTTTCCATGCCATTATGCTGTCCCTTAGGAGGACACTTTGTTTGATCTGCTTTGGAAGTACCGAGAATTTGGTATAGAGGAGTGCTTGCAGCGACCACGGAGCAGCCATGGCAGCTTCAAGCCGTACATTGGAGTACGTACCTTTCCCCCTCATCCAGTCAACACCATGCCGCAAAAGGCACGCTAAATTATATCTGTGGATATCCGGGAAGTTAAGGCCTCCCTGGTCCCGAAAGAGCATCAGTTTTTGTAGGGAGATACGGGGGCGCTTTCCGTTCCATATGAATTTAATAAAAGCAGAGTTCATCTTAGTGATATCAGTATGACGCAGTAAAACTGGAATCGTCTGCATGGAATATACAGTAGCATCCTGGAAAACGCCAGCATTTTAAGTAAATGGCATCGGGCCATAATGGGTAGCAGTAAATTTTTCCATTTATCTATGTCTGTAAGGATCGACTGGATGGGGGGGGGGGGGGTAATTTAGAGAATATATCTGTCCGGGTTGGGGACCAATATTAACTCCCAGGTACCGAATAGACGCCCGGTTAACCTTAACTGGGGTATCAGGGGCCAAGCGTGACCCGCTATGTGTATCTTTGGATAAGTCAAGCATGGTACTCTTTGTTATATTTACCCGAAACCCTGAGCATATACCGAAGTCTGTCAAGCAATCAAAAACTTCCTTAAGATCTCTTTGGGGATGTTCCAGGAACAGTAAGAGATCATCCGCAAGGACTGCAAGTTTTACAGGGATGCCCCCCACCTTTATGCCCTCTATCTGGTTGTGATCAGCTAAAGCCCGTGATAGGGGTTCCATGGCTTAGTTGAATAGGAGGTGAGATAGGGGGCACCCCTGTCTAGTGCCCTTCTCTAGCTGGAATACTTGGGAAAGAAATCCCGGTGTGCTGATTCTTGCCGAGGGGGACATATAGAGTACCTTAAGATACGTCATGAAGGCGCCATTAAAGCCCATTTTATCCATCACCGCCCACACCCACTCCCACTCCCACCGCACATTATCAAAAGCTTTCTCAGCATCGATCGAGAGAATAGCGGAGGAGGGGTGTGAACCAGGACTGAGGTGGACCTCGTCTAGTACCCCGATAACTTTTCTAAGGTTGGTCACTGCCGACCGTCCCTGGATAAACCCAACTTGGTCCTCAGAAATCAGATTGGGGAGCAATGAAGCCAGCCTATCAGCCATAATTTTGGAACATATCTTTAGATCTACATTGATCAGGGATATCAGTCTATATCTCCCCGGGGATGTTACATCTTTCCCGGGCTTAGGAAGGACTTTAATATAGGCTGTGTTCATGGCCTGGGAAATCTGTTTGCCTTGGAGGAAGGCGTTATAAAGGGATCGTATGGTCGGACTGATCTCTTCTATCAGTAGTTTAAAGAAATCCCTGGTATACCCATCCGGGCTTTCTGTGGTTTAAGGGCCTTAATCACTGTGCACACCTCTTCCAGAGAGATATCTGCATTAAGCATTGCTCTATGTTCATCAGATAGTGCCGGTAGCCCTGAGATTGTCAGCCAATCCCTCTTTGGGCTATTTGGCTCAGGCACCTCAGAATAGAGAGTTTGGTAGAAATCTTTCAAAATTGCGTTAATCCTGATCGGATGCTGTTGCATGTCCCCTTTCCTATCTTTCATAGCCTGGATATGATGCTGTGGGAATCTCCCTTTGGCCAGTCTTGCTAGGAGCCACCCCGGTTTGTTACCGAAAAAGGGTGGCTTCAAAATGAGAGTGGGTAATGTTCTCCCTACGTTTCAGCCAATCCCTTATATTCAGCCCTCACTGATTGCCATTTAGATTTTGAAGCTGGAGAGGGATAGTCTAGAAAGGCTGTGTAAGCCGACCTAAGGTGTGAACTGAGTTTGGCTATTTGGTCTGTACTCTTCTTCTTGATGCTAAGTACATATGCCATTATGCGTCCCCTAAGAACGGCCTTGGCGGCATCACAGAATAATTGGGGGGAGTCAGCGTGTTCCAGCTTATCTCTCTTATACTCCGCCCACCACCCTTTCAAGAGGTCTCTAAAATTTTTATCTCGGGCTAAACCCATGGGGAACCACCACAAATAATCCGTACCTCTAGGGACCCTGTCGTGTAGGTGTAGTAACACCGGTGCCTGGTCCGAAATAATGAGCTCATCTATCTTTACAGTGTCTATTCGGGGGAGAAGTGAGTTAGATATGAATAAGTAGTCAATCCTGGACCACGAGTTATGTGGAAAAGAAAAGTGGGTAAATTCATGGTTGTCAGGATTGACTAGTCTCCATACGTCCGTGACATCCACTGATGATGCCCATTTTGGAAGAGCGGAATCGCTATGTCTGGGTAAAGTCGGTGTAGGTCCACTAGATTTTCTATCCTCAGCATGTGACATCACCGCATTACAGTCCCCCCCTATAATTTTGTGAATCACCGTCTCTTGTAATAGCAAATCTGATAGTGAGGAGAATAAGCGTGTGTTGGAGTCAGAGGGAGCATAAACATTGACTAGAAGCAATTCTTCCAGTGGTGTTTTGAGGTGTACTTTACAAATGCGACCATCAGAATCCGACCAGGATTTACATACCTCATGTCCAAACGATCTATGGATAAGGATCAGTACCCCGGCTTTGCGGTCAACCGCAGGAGGGCTGTGGTGTGACGGGGACACATGGACAGGTGACTATACTTTCTTTATTATGTTTCCGCACCCCACTTCCTGGTCACGTGATCACACAGGGGCCTGCACACAGAAAGTGAAGATACCAGAGCTGCAGAAAGGTAAAAAAAAAAATCTATTAAAGGTGAAGATGACAGAGGAAAGTGGCTGTTTTTCTGTTTTTGCATGAATAGTGTTAGTATAATGGTGTGTGCTACTTTACAGCTATTTTTTTTGCGGGCTAATTCTTTAAACATTCATATTCACATTCTAAAAATGAGCATCCAGCAACCATCTTCTATTGAGGCCAAAAACTGCAGGTGACTGTATCAGTATAACTCATCTGAAACTCCACAGATTCGATTTCTTGATGTGTCACTTTCTACAGCTATGTAAAGGCCAGGTATAAATTGCTTCAAAAACTGCACGGTGAAAAGGTATTTTGTAATAGTCCCTGTCGCTGCCTGATGATATGTCAAAAGTTATTTTTCATGACAGGCGCTCTTTAATGAATAATGCTGAAGGAAAACTTTTCTAGAGATTTCCTTTGAACAATAATCTTAACTGTATACACTTCCATGCATCTGTAATTAAAGGAGTCCGGCCAACATAAAAAAAATGGCTGCAGGCAGGGTAAACATAATATAGAAGCTCTACTTACCCATCCCTGTGCCCCTGCAGCACTAACTTACCGCTCCCAGCCCCCCACCGGCCTCCTCAATCTCCTGCACCAGCGATGTCACAACCCAACTGATGTATTGCTGCTCAGCCAGTCAGTGACTGAGGTAGGACACCACAGCAGTCACTGATTGGCTGAGCAGGCAATCCATCAGCTGGGTTGGGTGCTTTCTTCCGGTCTTGACAACACCAGAACCCTGGTGTTACAACTGTTCTCAGTGAGCCTGTGACCCAGCATTGCGGGGGCAGAGAGATGGATAAGGTTACGCTAATAGGACAGGCTGTACAGTAACTTCAGCAACTGTCAGAAAAGTGTATTGACTCAGAACTGTTACTGTAATACAAAGCCTTTTTTAGACAGCATTGGCTCAAGCTTGCCCCCTAGTGTAGTCCTGGTGGCTTATGCTACATTGTGGCTTAATAGAGTCTTTATTGCGTTTTAATGTGGAGATAAAGCAGTTTCAATTTTTTTTTCATCTAAATTCTGTAATTATTTGCAAAATGTTAATGTGTAACGTAACTTACTTTTGAATATTAAAATTAATTGCAATCAGGCACCCTCACCCTTTAGACCCCTGTACTGTCTGTCTATGAGTGCCCTAGGATTGGCAGATGCCCTATAGCCCAGGTTACTAGAAAGTTCATGTGCAACATCCTAATAAATAAATATGTGGTAACCAGTTTAGAATGCCCAGGAGCATTGCTAAAAACTGTAACGCCTGGAGTCGTGGATCCACTGAACAGTCACTAGCGATGGCACTAACCTCACCAGGGAGCGGAGTCTAAGGGGCCGCTGGTTTTCACCAGAGCCCGCGGCAAGGCGGGATGGACTTGCTGCGGCAGGCGACCCCCGGGTCGCTACCCCTGGCTTGGTTGCTAGTGACGGCAGGCGAGGCGTGGCAGGAGCAGTAGGCAGGGGATAGTGCAGGCAGAGGTCTGTAGGCGTAGTCGCAGGTGGCGGACAGTACTCAGGAACAATAGGAAGGCAGCGGGCAGGGACTAGGGACAAGGACAGCGGACAGGAACAAGGAACAAGGACTGAGGTCAGGAACAACAGGGAGCTGGGCCAAACGCTATGGGAAGCATGTAGAGGCTCCAACACCTGTGGTGGGGCATGCTGGGATTAAATAGGGAGTGGTTGGTGCAACTACCAATTAAGGGCGGACTGGCCCTTTAAATCTGAGGCAGCCGGTGCGCGCACGCCCTAGGAGGCAGGGATGCGCGCGCCGGCCGGGACAGACGGAGACAGGAGCGGGGCGAGGTAAGGCGCCCCCCGGGGCCGAACTAGTAGCAGTCCCTGCACATGGACCCCGGCGGCTGCATGAGGCAGAGGGAAGTTGCGGCGGTGGCCGTGACAGAAACGCTCCTCTGGACAATAATCGACCCATGTAAATGTAACAGCGATTAGCTGAGGAGCAGGAAAACACCTGATCCTTGGCTGATCACATCTTTTGGACTACTTATTGCTATCCGCTGCACCACTACTTATTGCTATCCGCTCCATCTCTCTGTGTAAACTCTGGAGAGAGCTGGAGATTGGGATGCCAGATCACACAGCAGTGCAGAAGGTATGTATGCACTGCATGTGTGATTGGAAACTGACAGCATGGATATATTCCTATCCGTGCTGTCAGTTTCCATGGCCGCACTAACAATACATGATGGACCCTTACAGTCAGAGTGCCTGATGTCAGCTCAGATAGACTCAGCCTGACTATGTATTTGTCACGATAGGCAGGTGATGACAAGACACGAGACAGTGGGCCCTGAATCTGATCCCACCCACTGTCACCTGCCTACTTGCCGTGGTCGACCCTAAGCGGTCGCGGACAACCACGAAGACAATCCCTATGCTGAATACGTGCAGAACATAAAACGCAGACAAACAGACAAACACAATGCGGGAAGGTCAACTAGCCAAGTCAGAAACCGAACGAGCAACGCAGTACAAAATCAGTAAGAAGCGGGTAGTCAGGGGACAGGCAAAAGGTCAGAATCCAGGCAAGATAATGTAGAAAGAATAGGGCAGAATACAGGGAACTGGGGAGCTGGGATCAGTACAACTAATAGCCAGCAAAGAGAGCTGGCAGTGATAACGCTTTATACTGGGTCAGGAGGCCGGACCATCACACAGTTGGTCTGACCCCCTGATCCCAGATACCTAGCAGCTGGTCTGCTACAGACTGAGTGGCGGCGGATCCGCCACTCAGCCTGAGCATGATGCCGTTCAGCTGCACAAGCTGGGTGGCCGCCTCGGCGCTGGGTCCTAGTGCCGACAGAGGAAGCCGGGACCGAGGAGGATGCCGCAGGAGCTCTGGCAGGTGAGTTCCTAACAGTATTATAGTACATTAATTTGAGTAGATGCATTATAATACTATATTTCCTCGGTAGAATTAAGTGACCATCCAAAGCATTTACACCGCAGGGACAGTGTCCAGATGAGATAACCCCTTTAATGGCATATTTCAATAGAACTACAATTGGATTTGAAATATATCATATAGTATAGAGTGTACAGTTCCTCATGCATATAAATGTATAAGGGGTCCATATCATACGTATTATATAGAATAACACCACTGTTGTTTTGGTCTGTCATTCTGCTGTCATAGAAGCAGAACAATTGATAAACTGCTAGGCTCTATCCACTACACACTGGAAACCAATGCATCCCAACTGATCCCAAAGTCTTTAATGGCTTCTATAGGGTTTCCATCATGTTGGAAGATGTTGCACTCTTTTGACACCTATATTTAACAGAATCTGTACCAGAGGTTCCTTAGGGACCCTAAGACACAGATGTGAACCTACCCTTATGGTATGACTGCATGTCAATGGGGCTATGCATACCATCATAGTAGTAAATACATGCAAAGTCTCCTAAAAGAAGGGGGAAAAAGTTGTCCACTAGAAACACTGAACCTAGCAAACTGAGTGTGCACAATGTTGTATACCCTGTTACTAGTCACAGTACACAGGCACTTGTATGTAGTTTACATCAAATTGGAAAACTGATTTTGGCTGTGTTCCCACTTCCGGAACCTATCGGGCAAAGGTGGCCTTCTTGTATATAGACTGCCACTAATAATGATCATGATTAGAGATGAGCGAACCGGGTTCGGGTTCCAGTCGATCCGAACCCGAATGTTCTGTATTTGTTTAGCTGGGGCTGCTGAACTTGGATAAAGCTCTAAGGTTGTCTGGAAAACATGGATACAGCCAATGACTATATCCATGTTTTCCACATAGCCTTAGGGCTTTATCCAACTTCAGCAGCCACCGCTAATCAAATGCCGAAAGTTCGGGTTCGGATGGATTCGAGCATGCTCGAGGTTCGCTCATCTCTAATCATGATCTTTAATAGCGGCCGTCTATATTATGAGATGGATACCTTCTCCCGCTATGTCCCTGAAGTGGGAACATAGCCTACAGATATTTTCTGATTTAAAGTACACCTGTTGTTATAAAAAAAACTTTTGACATGTCTGATCGGGAGATAGAGCTGGGAGAGGACCGTTCCCTGCTTTGAGTATAGTCGAGTTCCATAGGAGCCCATTATAAGTCTGACTCTTTTTTTTAAAATTCAGAGCAGAGAGTGGACATGCTACAGCGTGTCTTCTCCCCACTCTATCTCCTGATCGGTACTGCTCTGAACATTCAAACCCGGACCGATCAAAACTTTTGACATGTCTCTATGACATATCAAAAGTGTTTTATAACGACAGGTACATTTTAAATAAAAAAAAATATTAAATGAAGCATACTCACCTTGCAAAGTCCACCTATGCCCATGATTGCTTTCAATAACAGGACACCTCCTGGGGTTATAGAGAAAGGATCCTCCTTCTTCTCCTCCCAACCATCAACATGTGAAGTTCAAGGAGAAGAACCAAAACTTCTCCTCTGTATAACCTCAATGGTAATTTAAGCCCCTGATATGTATTGCTAACCCTCCATTTAAGCGACAAACTATACACTGTTATATAATGGATTGGGGCAAGAGTCACATTTCAAATGTCTCTCCATTTTTGCGTGTCTGCTTTTTCTTACTATTACAGGTTTTAGCAAATTCAGATTCTTGTTTGTTTACATCAACAGCAAACATATGCAAATGGAGGTTGGGTAATGATTTATGAGCCTGCATACATATGGATTTACAGGTTTCTAGCAGTCACAATTGATTAATAATATACTGTGAAATATGTCGGATTGTTACAACTCAGCAAGGATCCCTGAGGTGCGCAAATCAGAAACTTGAGGTGTGCAGAATACAAATATAATTCCCTCTCATAATCTATGGTATCATGCAAAGTACATTTTTTAAGTAATAAAAGAAACAGTCAATGTTTTGGGAAATAAGAATTAAAAGCTGCATCTTTTCTGTCTGATAACATAACAGGACGCCTCAAGGGAATTTTTCAGTGTTTAATTATTATAAACAGTAAAGACTTGAAATGAATAGGGGTGAATTCTCTTGTGGCTTTTTGATGGGAGTTGTTTTATGCAGTTTATGGAGCCAAAACTAGGAGTGGATTATCAATGAAGATGAGAAGTAGAATCTTTACTATATACTTGCCCTCGCTTTACAATCCATCTCTGACATTGCATCAAAAACCACATAAGCATGCAAACTAAATGGGCATTGTCTTTTAAAATGGACATTTGACATATCTTAGAGTCAGAGCCTGAAACATTGCTAGATAGTGTCAGGTTAAGCTGGCTAAGTGCTTTAATTCCTGGCTTGCTACCTTTTCTGTTTCTCTGCAGGAGCCAGGCTTCATGGTAAGTCTATCGGGACCGTCAGAGGATGACAGTGAGCTGGGGAGTGAAGCACTTAACAAAGCACTTCTCCCAGATCAGTGAGGGTATGAATATGCAGACCACAGCTAAAACCATAGTAAAATAGTAAAACTAGTACATGTACATCTGGAGTGTCTGCACTGTAACGCAACCTCATACACATATACATGAGTGAGTTAAACTGTTACTGTGTCAGGCAAGTGGACTAATTGCAGTGTAAAATGACAGAAAAGGCTAGGTATTTATAGTTTTTCTGGTTCTGATCTCCTCCATTGTGAGTGGGAGGAGATCAGAGCCAGGAGTGAGGAACAGCTCTATGACATAGTGATTTAAAAAATAAAAATTCACACAAACACACATTAAGCCCTTCTTACTGATCGTAGCATGTGTCCCCTGTTGCTGTACCTGATCGTTGCACCTGTTTCCTTATCTAATTGTCATTTCTGTCCCTTGTTACTGTACCTAATAGTCTCCCCTGTTGCTATACCTGACAGTCTCCCCTGTCCCCTGTTGCTGTACTTGATAGTCTTTCCTATCCCCGATTACTGAACCTATTTTCACCCTTGTAACTGTACCTGATCATTGTCACTGTCCCTTGTTGCTGTACCTAATCATCGCTACTATTAGTGTATGAGATAGTCACTCCTGTTCCTGTTAGTTGCTGCTGATACTGTACATAAAAATAGAAAAAAAGAGGCTTATATAAATTTTTTGAGTGTGAATATTTTAAAGTAGACACGTTAGAAGAAGAACAGAGGTTCACCTAAGCACATGGCTAGAGAAGACTAGTCATCATGATTCCAAGCATATTGTTTATTATTGAAATAAAAAAGGCGTTTCTGATATTATGATATGAAGACCTATCTAACTATGGACTCATTCAGCTTTAATATTGTAAATCATGCTATACCATTTGTAAAGATTATTCCAAACACCCCCACCGTGTATGTAACAGTAAGACTTGTAAGACCCACTAAACCTAGCAATCTGCCGTTAATGGAATATGTGTAAAACAAGTGATGTCTTTGCTAAATAAAACATGCTTGGAAACATCCAAAAAAAATAAATCAGCAAAACAGATCTTTTTCTGTTCCTTTCCATTATTGAAAATGCCCTACTTTTATTCTTTGTCTAGATCTTAACCAAGATACTCACATAGCCCCCAACACCCCTCATCAGGAAGTGGTTACATTTAGAATGTCACATGAATAGTCAAATTATCAACTTATCACCCAACAGCTAGTTCTGTTCTTCCCTCCTTTTTGTAATGGAGTTTAATGGTTTGTAATGGTATTTTATGTTGATATAATGCGGCATAAGGACAGATCTGATTATCACCCTGATCAATGTTATTACGTGCCTGTTGTGACCTTTTAGAACATCAATAAAGTTAGTGAGATATCACTTTTATGACATACTGGGTTAAAGTGTTAGTGAAGTGTATATTCTGAGTTGTGACCTTTTATTACGGAGTGAAGCATCACATTTACTGTATGACCCAAAGAGTTAACGTGTTTATTTATTTATTTTATAAATAAGGCTGGGTTCAAACTGTGTGTAAAGGGGAAACAAAAGAAGGAAAAAACTCATGTATTTTGATCCGTTTTTTATAATGAAAGTCAATTCAAAATTTTATGTAAGATTTATGTAAATAAGGCACAGCAAGTGCAGTAAAAATGAAAAAGTTAGACAGTTTCCTAATATAATTTGGGGAATTTATGATGGACTGTATCCCAGATAACTCACATATAAAAGCTGAAATTTATTTGCACAAGCCGCATTTAGGCTATCCAATAGTATCGGAAATCACACTGGAAGAAATCAGATTTCCCCCTTCCTTCTAGTGTACGCCCTCCTAGTGTTCCCTCCTTCCGCGGCTGATTTACCATGATTTTTACCTGTAAATAATGACAGAAATCTACACCTGCAGCAGGTGCAGGTAAGGCCGGTTTTACTAAGAGGCATTCCCTTCCTAGTGAATCGGGGGGGTTGGGGTCAATTATACTATAGCGCTCTGGAAATAAGGGAGTCACTGTACCATTCACAAAGTGTAGGGCAGTTCTGTATTGACTATATACCCCTGCTCACACTGTAATGCCACCACCATAGGCAACAGAGGCTGATGCATAGCACTCTCCTTGACGTCTCCAACATTGTTGGCAGCCATCATTTTTCCTCAGCATGAATCCATTTTCATCAGTGAACTGCACAGAGACCTACTGGTCCCTTGCCCAGCACAGAAGGAGAGCACCATGCATCAGCCATAGTCACAAGTCCATACTGCCTGAATTACATCAGTAATCCAGTCATTGTGCGTTTGCATGAACAACGCAGGCCTAATGTCATCTTTATGGACAACAGTGCTCTAGTATCGAGGTGGCATCATTAGGGACAGGGCCGGCGTTAGGGGGGGGCAAGCAGGGCAAATGCCCAGGGCCCCCATCCCCCAGGGGCCCCCTACCGCAGTTCCAGTGGAGAGGAGAGCACAGACAGCATCCTGCAGCATCTGGGAGTGATCCCTGGCTGCTGCTATCAGGGGTCACGCAGAGGCTGCAGGACGCTGGGCTCGGTGTCTGCTCCCCCTCCCCCTCCCTCCAGCTCCTCTCACTGCACGTGACTTCTGTATATAGTGTATATAGAGTCATTATGGGGCAGTCACTTTATGGTGGTAATATTGGCCTATATATAGTGTGTTTTCTTCAATAACGGTATGGAGGTAATATTTGGGCCTGATTATAGTGATTTTTTTTAATTAATTTTTTTAAAGCAATTCATATAAATAGTTCTTGTGTTTACACCACTAGCGGCAGTCCTGACATGTAACGGCAGTCCTGACATGTAGGGGCAGTCCTGGCATGTAGCGGCAGTCCTGGCATGTAGTGGCAGTCCTGGCATTTAGCGGCAGTCCTGGCATGTAGCGGCAGTCCCAGAATGTAGCGGCAGTCCTGACATGTAGGGGCAGTCCCAGAATGTAGCGGCAGTCCTGACATGTAGGGGCAGTCCTGGCATGTAGGGGCAGTCCTGGCATGTAGGGGCAGTCCTGGCATTTAGCGGCAGTCCTGGCATTTAGCGGCAGTCCTGGCATGTAGCGGCAGTCCTGGCATGTAGCGGCAGTCCCAGAATGTAGCGGCGGTCCTGACATGTAGGGGCAGTCCCGACATGTAGGGGCAGTCCCGACATGTAGGGGCGGTCCCAACATGTAGGAGCAGTCCCAAAATGTAACGGCGGTCCCGGCATGTAGCGGCAGTCCTGACATGTAGCGGCAGTCCCGGCATGTAACCTTCTGAACTGAGTAAGGGCCCTAATACATGGAGCGAAAATTGTCCGAATCAGGATGCTATCGCTCTGTGAGGACACTGGGGAACATGATCAGGTAGTATAAATCACAGACACGGCCTGAGGACACCGGGGAACGTGATCAGGTAGTATATATCTTTATCGTTTACTATATACAGCAAGGATTGCACACACATCACTAATGATATACTGTATATATACACATAGGGGGAGATTTATCAAACATGGTGTAAAGTGAAACTGGCACAGTTGCCCCTAGCAACCAATCAGATTCCACCTTTCATCACTCAGATTCTAAGTAGGTGGAATCTGATTGGTTGCTAGGGGCAACTGAGCCAGTTCTTCTTTACACCAGTTTGATAAATCTCCTCCATAGCTTTTGCTGTAGTAGGCTCTCTAAGCGAGCTCCATTCTACCAGATTGGCGCTCACTTCTGCAGAATATCAGGCCGTGTAATACGGCCTTAAAAGTGGCCGTATGCTTCCAATAACTGCTGGCTGAACATTCCTTCAGCTGACAATTATCTCTCCCATCTGGTCCCGTCCTCCCCATACACAGAAATTTGGCACATCTGAGTTTTCCTGTGTTTTCTATAAGAGGGGAAAGCCATAGCCATACAGATCTGATGGCGGCTTATCTCTCTTAGAACAAAGAGGTTGGGCATTGATTTTCCATCAAGCTTGATCCCCTATGTCCACTGATATCATCTGTCAGAGGACTGTCCAGAGAGCCCCATACACCTTACACTGATGGCCGAACCCACCACGAGCAACAGGTACCACCAACAAAAGAGTAAAATGTATGGGGACCTTAAATTGTTGCTAAAATATTTCAGCATTTGGGGCCCCACCTTTAACTTTGCCCAGGGCCACATCTAGTCTAAAACCGGCCCTGATTAGGGAACAGCTGATGGAGACTGGGGTACCTCAAATGCCAGTCTTAAATAAAACCCTGCCACCTTTCTCTTGGCCAGACAAATCTACACACCTGCTTGGGTTTGTAAATCATGATACATCTAGTGTGTGTGTGTGTGGGGGGCGCATCCTACCCGCCTTGCTACGAGACCCTCCCCCACACTGTTTGGTTGACCCAGGGATATGGCTGGCGTACACCACAGAAAAGGTATGCGTATGCCAAGGGCACATCTTGGTAATTATCCACCAATATTTTTTCCTCTGGAATTACCCTTTAATGTCTTTTATTTATCTCTATGATAGTGCTCAATATTGTGGCCCAGAAGCCAACTGCTTCCAGACCTGTTCTCAGTGTAGTGCAGTTATACGTCAAAGTTTGACAGATGTATTAATTAGCCTGAGACACTTTGGCCCGTTCTGGCCCATCTGGGCCATAGTAGTTTATGCAGCTGTATAGGCATGCAGTTGCCTATGATGTATGACCTAGCCTTCTGTTAACCTGAACAGATGGCATACTTGGTTTCAGCACTGAAAGTTTAACCTTTTATGTGGGTCTAAAGAGACATAAAACCACCAAACTCCCAGTGAATATTCAGCTGCTTGGATCCATGACTATTTTAAATATTGATTTTTATTCTTTGTATATTGGGAGCCCAATGTAATTCTCTTCAGCTGAAAATAAAAGCTACAGACTCATAAACATGAATAACTAATCTATTGTTTGGAGTGAAAATGTTTCCTAGCACAGGGGTTATGCAGCTTCTCCTTATAGCTACAGATCATGAGTAAGGCTACATTCACATCACAGTAGGCGTATTGAACAGTATTCAGAGTGAATAATGGCTCCCCAGTATTTTTTGCAGTACAGATCCTGGCCCCAACAGAGACCTGTATGTGCATGGGGCCATAGAAAAGAATACGGACAGAATAAGTGGATGTGTGAAAAGGGCCTTGATGATTATCATTTTAACATCTTTACACTTACTGTAATTTGCACTTGGTGGGAATGTATCAAAGTAGTTGTTAATGTGTTTGTGCAAAAAAGGAAAGAAAGCACATATGTAAAAAATGTGCACACCACATTATAAAGATAATTGTAAATTTTATTAAAAAAGAGCTCAAAAAAGATTAAAAACATTTATAAAACTGGTAATATATGTCATTTCTGTGTGTCCAATTTATCAAAACGGCACACGGACTGCTGTTTCACACAACTGACATGCCTTTGGCGTTGTAGGTGAGGTCCAGACTACAGTGGCTTTGTGCCTTTTTCCACCCAGTTATTAGAGCGACTCTGTATCCACCAACTCACCCCACCAAACCACTAAAACCATCCGTTTGATCAGAGTAAATCCTTGCCGGTTATGTCTTTTTAAATGTGCCTGGTGCCTTGGTTAGAACAAAAAATTATCTTTGAATCTATAGCAGGCGAGTTAAACTAGTGTGGCCTACATCACCTCCCTCCCGCCTCCCACCCTACTCATCATTAGGAACACCCCCCAGCAGGATTTTTCCTATTCTAAACAGTGCACACGTGCTCTAGCGACACAGGGGCAGTTTAGACGAGTGATGAATAGAAATCCTGCCTCGGGGCATTCCCTGGCGGGGATGAAGAAAGGAGAGGTATCGCACACCTGGGGCAAAGACACTCTACGCCACACCAGTTTAACTTGCCTGCTACAGATTAAAAGATCATTAAAAGGCGCATTGTAAAAGACGCAACCAGTAAGAATTTACTTTCTTCAAACAGATGTTACTAGCAGATTAGCACTTTAAGGCTGGGTTCACATTACGTATATTTCAGTCAGTATTGTGGTCCTCATATTGCAACCAAAACCAGGAGTGGATTAACCCCTTCGGGACCAGGCTAATTTTCGTTTTTGCGTTTTCGTTTTTTCCTCCTTGTGCTTAAAAGGCCATAGCACTTGCATTTTTACACCTACAGACCCACATGAGCCCTTATTTTTTGCGTCACTAATTGTACTTTGTAATGACAGGCTGAATTTTTGCATAAAGTATACTACGAAACCAGAAAAAAATTCAAAGTGTGGTGAAATTGAAAAAAAAAAAACGGATTTCTTTTATTTGGGGGGAATGTGTTTTTACGCCATTCGCCCTGGGGTAAAACTGACTTGTTAGGCATGTTCCTCAGGTCGTTACGATTAAAACGATATACAACATGTATAACTTATATTGTATCTGATGGCCTGTAAAAAATTCAAACCATTGTTAACAAATATACATTCCTTAAAATCGCTCCATTCCCAGGCTTATAACGCTTTTATCCTTTGGTCTATGGGGCTGTGTCAGGTGTCATTTTTTGCGCCATGATGTTTACTTTCTATCAATACCTTGATTGCGCATATATGACTTTTTGATTGCTTTTTATTACCTTTTTTCTGGATTTGATGCGACCAAAAATGCGCAATTTTGCACTTTGGGATTTCTTTGCGCTGACGCCGTTTACCGTACGAGATCAGGAATGTGGTTAATTAATAGTTCGGGCGATTACGCACGCGGCGATACCAAACATGTTTATTTATTTATTTGTTTACTTTTATTTATAACCTGAGAAAAGGGGGGTGATTCAGACTTTTATTAGGGGAGGGGGCTTTTTACTTATAACAACACTTTTTTTTTTTTTACACATATACTAGAAGCCCCCCTAGGGGACTTCTAGCATATACACTGTGATCTCTCATTGAGATCTTTGCTGTATAGATATACAGCAAAGATCAATGAGATCGGCACTCGTTTGCTTTTGGCTGCCGAATACAAACGATTGCCTAGTCGGGGACGGCGCCATCTTGGAAGAGTCCCCGGCCGGCATCAGACAGGGAGATCGCTCCTCCGGGACAACGTCCCGGAGGAGCGATCTCCGCCACTAGACCCCAGGGAACGGCTGTATCTGGTAATCAGATGCAGCTGTCATGTTTGACAGCTGCATCTGATTACTGTATTAGCGGGCACGGCGATCGGACCGTGCCCGCTAATACCCGCGGTCCCGGGCTACAAGTGGCACCCGGGACCCCGCTCTGAACGACCCCGCACCCGCGCAAGGACGTACAGTTACGTCCTCGTGCGGGAAAGGGTTAAAAACACAGAAAGGATCTGTTCACACAATGTTGAATTTGAGTGGATGGCTGCCATTTAATGGCAAATATTTGCTGTTATTTTAAAACAACGGCTGTTATAGTGAAATAATGGCCGTTATTTACTGTTATATGGCGGCCATCCACTAAATTTCAACATTGTGTGAACAGAGCCTTTCTGTGTTTTTAATCCACTCCTGGTTTTGGTTGCAATATGAGGACCACAATACTGACTGAAATATACGTAGTGTGAACCCAGCCTTATAAATGTGCTGTGACTCGCAAAAATAGAACTTAACTAACGACAGACATGAGCTGTATAAAAGTCACTAATTTTTGCGCAACACCTCTACATAAATCTCGTTCACACGGATCCCGTCCATGCGTAAATTTTAAAACATACGCCAACTCAGAGCTGGCGTAGGTTTCAGTATCATTTTTGCGATGGAAAAATTATAAATGCGACACACGCAGAGGCCGCGCCCCCTCTGCGTGCTGCCGCACCCCCCGTAATGTCCCCTCCTCGCTCCACTGGCAAAGGTGGCGGAGATGGGGCATATGCGAATAAAATATTCGCAAAAATACCATTTGTGAATATTTTTACGCCGATCTGCCCCATCTGCGCCTAAAAAAAGGCATTTATGCCTTTTCATACATGTCCCCCATAGTATACACTTCGGCTGGGATCCCTAGCGGCGCCGTAGAAAACTGACATGTCAGTTTTGTGTGGCCGCTATTCATTGAATAGCAGCCACCGAAAACCTTTTCAGTTCACACAATGGAGCGAGCTGCTCCGGCTGTGCTGTGGGGAGTTCTGATGCGGGCGTGCACGGATGCGCCCGCATCAGAACTCAGCGGCGCTAAAGATCATCCAGCCGTTACTGCAGTACCCGCTGGGATGATCTTTTCTGAGACTGGCCAGTCTCCTACAAGGTCTGAACATGGCCAAAGTCTGTTACCTCATTTCCTTCCCAATAGCTGCACAATATTGCTGAGATTATTGCCAACATTGTGCGTCTACTGGGGAAGAAATGGGGTGTGGTTTTGTTCAGGTTCATAATGCATTGTGAATATGGAAACACCACCTACTGTATGGCTCCCCACAGACAACTTTATTGCATGCATATTTTTGTTTCTGTATTGTGGATGTAGGTCCCGGCCTACCACAGTTCTGATGACCCAAACTGACAGCTGTCAGACCCTTGGTCATGCAGAGACTTCTGTCCAAAATACAGATGAAAAATGATGCACACAAAAAACTGCTCTGTGAGGAGCCTAAAAAATATTAAAAATGTAATGTAAGCCAGTTTTTGGTAAAAACCTTTCCAAATTTGTGGCCCTTCTACTGTACATACATATTTCGTACAGAAGTTAAATCTGCAATAAATATACCATATGTGGCCCTCACCTAAATCTAAATGCAAATACAGTTATAGAGTATATGGGCAGGTCCTTGGTTCTCCCCATGTTTAGGCTGTATTCAGACAAAGGGCACTTCTATAAACTGCACAGCAAAAACTGTATGAGTCTATTGCATGTTGGATTTCAAGTGCTCAACCCTCACAATGGTGTGATGTGGGCGAGGTTAGTGGCACTTCAGATGTGAAGCCCTGCCCAGGTGTCACAAACCACCACCATTTTTCACTACTATTATAGAGAGATAAGCTGCAGTTCTGGTGTCTGCTAACCCTCTGCACTCCATAGAAAACACATAAATGTTCAGCATGGGAAGATGTGTATGGACACCTTAAAGTGACACTGTCACCCCCCAACCAATGTTCCCTGCCTACTTGCCACGGACGACCCTAAACGGTCGCGGACAACCACGGAGTCGGTCCCTACACTAAGTAGGTGAAGACACAAAACGTAGACAGACAAACAAAACACAATGGAGGATAGTAAGCTAACCGAGTCAAAACCAAACAGACAGCGCAGTACAAAATCAGAAAGAGAGCGGAAAGTCAAAAGTCAAGCAAGAGGTCAGAGCAATAGCAAGGGTATTAGGACAGGGAACGCTGGGAAAGGAGCAGGAGAGCTGGGACTAGTGTGAACTAATAGCCAGCAAGGAAATGAGGAGCTGGTTTCCTTTTATCCAGGATAAGAGACTAGGTCCAGCAGCTGATTGGAGCAGCCCTGATCCCAGGACCAAGCTCAGCTGAACAGACCTAGCAGTGCAGTAACCCTTGCAATGCCAGAAGTCTGACAGGCCAGGAATGTGTTGCTGAAAAGTAAAACATAGTTCATTCAGTGCAAACACAGACAGAAATTCAGCGCTTCCTCGGCCGCCCGGCACAGATCTAAGGAGCGCAAAGTCACATTCCTAACAGTAGTGCCCTGGACTGGGCACTACTTTCACTAAGCGATACCATCATACAACCCACCGGTCGCGGCCCACACTGGGTCCAGGTACTGATGATGCCCTGACCTTAACAGAGTATCTCCCTTCTGCCCCCAGATATGCCATATTGTGATATAATCAGTGCAGAGCGAGTGCGGGAGAAGGGGGAGGAGGGAAAGGGGGATTGCTATCGGGCGCCGCTTGGTGAGGTCCAGTATAGGACTGAAATATAGTATGAAATAGCCATGACAACATCATGTGGCAGAGTTCCATAGTCTCGCTGCTCTTACAGTAAAGAATCTGCGTCTGTGCTGATGATGAAATCTTCTTTCCTCTAGACGTAGAGGATGCCCCCTTGTCATGGTTACAGACCTTGGAGTAAAAAGACCACTACAAAGATCTCTGTACTGTCCATTCATATATTTGTACATTGTGATCAGATCGCCCCTAAGACGTCTTTTTTCTAGCGTAAATACCCCAAGCTTGATAACCTGTCCTGGTACTGTAACCCACCCATTCCCTTAATGACCTTTGTTGCCCTCCTCTGCACACGCTCCAGTTCAACTGTGTCCTTATATACTGGTGCCTAAATCTGTACACAGTATTCCATATGTGGTCTGACCAGTGATTTATAAAGAGGCAAATCTATGTTCTCATCTTTAGCATCTATACCTCTTTTCATGCCTCCCATTATTTTATTAGCCTTGGCAGCTGCTGCCTGGCACTGATCACTAAAGTCGAGTTTACTGTCCACCAATACCCCCAGGTCCTTTTTTAGAAGCAGTTTTACCCAGTGCTTTATTATTTAGCACATAACTGTACTTATTATTTCTACAGCGCAAATGCATAACCTTATATTTATCCACATTAACCCCTTAGGGATCATGCCTATTTGGACCTTAATGACCAGGCTCTTTTTTCAAAATCAGACCTGTCTCACTTTATGCGCTTATAGCTCAGTGATGCGTTAACATATGCTAGCAATTCTGAGACTGTTTTTTTGTAACATATGGTAATTTATATTAGTGGCAAAATTTGGTCACTATCTTTTGTGGTTTTTGTAAAAAACATAAAAATATCATGAAAAATTTGAAAAATTTGCACTTTACAAACTTTGAAATTCTTTGCTTCTAAAAAAGAAAGTTGTATCACATAAATTAGTTACTAGGTCACATTACCAATATGTCCTCTTTATTCTGGCATAATTTCTTAAACATATTTTACTTTTCTTGGGTGTTACGGGGCTTAGAAATGTATCAGCAAATTACCAATTTTTCATGAAATTTCCAAAACTAATTTTTTTAGGGACCAGTTCTTTTTTTAAGTGTGTTTAGGAGGCTTGTATACTTCAAACCCCCATAAATGACCCCATTTTGGAAACTACACACCCTAACGAATTAATCTAGGGGTATAATGAGCATTTTAACCCTACAGGGGCTGGAGGAAAGTATTCACAATTAGGCCGTAAAAAATGGAAAATAGAAATTTTCCAATAATATATTTGTTAAGATAAAAGTATCTCATTTTCATAATAA
The DNA here is from genome assembly GCF_027789765.1 of Dendropsophus ebraccatus. NCBI lineage: Eukaryota > Metazoa > Chordata > Amphibia > Anura > Hylidae > Dendropsophus > Dendropsophus ebraccatus. The sequence goes on from NC_091462.1 coordinate 47,192,707, forward strand.
ACATGAGAGAAAATGCCTCCCAAATTTTGTAACGCAAGTTCTCCTAAGTACAACGGTACCCCATATGTGGGCATAAACCACTGTATGGGCACACAGCGGGGCTCAGAAGGGAAGGAGCGCCTATTAGCATTTCCAGTTCAGATTTTGCTGAAGAAGTTTCTGAGCACCAGGTGCATTTGCAGTGCCCCTGTAATGTCTGCAGAATAGAACTCCCCCAAAAGTCACCCGATTTTGGAAAGTACACCCCTCAAAGAATTTATCTTGGGGTATGGTGACCATTTTGACCCCACAGGTATTAGAGGAAGGTATTCAAAAGAAGACAGTAAAAATGAAAAAATATAATTTTTCCAATAATATGTTTGTTTAGTTTGAAATTTCTAAATTTCACGAGGAACAGGGGAGAAAACTAACCCCAATATTTGTAACGCAGGTTCTCCTGAGTAGAACGGTACCCCATACATGGGCATAAACCACTGTATGTGCACACAGCAGGGCTCAGAAGGGAAGGAGCGCCAATTAGCATTTTCAGTGCAGATTTTTCTGAAGAAGTTTGTGAGCACCAGGTGAGTTTGCAGAGCCCCTGTAGTGTCAGCAGAATAGAACCCCCCAAAAAGTAACCCCATTTTGGAAAGTACACCCCTCAAAGAATTCATCTTGGGGTGTGGTGAGCATTTTGACAGCACAGGTATTGGAGGAAAGTATTCAAAACTAGACCGTAAAAATGAAAAAAATTAAAATTTTCCAATAACATGTTTTGTTTAGTTTGAAATTTCTCAATTTCACTAAGAACAGGGGTGAAAAAGCACACAAACAATTTGTAATGGAGCTTCTCCTGAGTACAATGGTACCCCATATGTGGGCATAAACCACTGTATGGGCACACAGCAGGCCTCAGAAGAGAAGGAGTGTCATTCTAGTTACAGGCAATATGTGGGTGTTTACTGGCTATCTGGGGTGGTAATGGACAATCTTGGGGTGTTTACTGGCTATCTGGGGTGGCGACAGGCAATCTGGTGTGGTTATGGGCAATCTGGGGTGGTTACGAGCAGTCTGTGCCAATCTGGGGTGGATACGGGCAATCTGGGGTAGTTACAGGCAATCTGGGGTGGTTATAGGCAATCTGGGGGTGTTTACTGGCTATATGGGGTGGTGATGGGCAATTTGGGGGTGTTCACTGGTTATCTGGGGTGGTGACAGGCAATCTGGTGGTGTTCACTGGCTATCTGGGTTGGTGACAGGCAATCTGGTGGTGTTCACTGGCTATCTGAGGTGGCAACGGGCAATCTGGGGTGGTGACGGGCAAACTGGGGTGGTGATGGGCAATCTGGGGAGGTGACGGGCAATCTGGGGAGGTTGACAGGCAATCTGGGGAGGTGACGGGCAATCTGGGGAGGTGAAAGCCAATCTGGGGTGGTTGTGAGCAATTTGGGGTGGTTGAAAGCAATCTGGGGTGGTTACAGGCAATTTGGGGTAGCTACGCGCAGTCTGTGGCAATCTGGGATGGTTAGGGGCTGTCTGCGATGGTTACGGGCTGTCTGGGGTCGTTACGTGCTATCTGGTTTGGTTACAGGCAATCTGGGGGGTTACGGGTAATCTGGAGAGATTTCGGGCAATCTGAGGTGGTTACAGGCAATCTGGGGTGGTTACAGGTAATCTGGGGTGGTTATGGGCAATCTGGGGTGCTTATGGGCAATCTGGGGTGGTTACGGGCAATCTGGGGTGGTTACAGGTAATCCGGGGTGTTTACGATTAATCCGGGGCATTTGACTTTGGTGATAGGGGTAAAAACGTGCTGGCACCATTTGGAACAAGCGATCAGCGGTATATAGTATATACCGCTGATCACTTGTACTGGGACCACACCGGGTGGTCCCCGATCATTGCCCCATGCTCTCCGTCACCTCCGGTGGTGGAGAAAATGGAGCATTGATCATTTTTAGGAATCCATCACTGTGAACAGAGTCTGTTCACAGTGATGGCGGCGGCCATCTTTGATCAGATGGCCGCCCAGGGAGGGGAGGGTCAGTGACCAGGTCACTAGGGTTAATTCTGGGGACAGGGGGGGGGGACATGTTTTCATCTCCTCTCACCGTGGATTCACTGTGAGAAGAGATGAAAGCATTCAGTTGCGCTTGCAATGCCCGTTACCGGTTCTGGTACTGTTTTTTTTATTTATTTTTTTACAGCGTTTGTCGTGCGGTATAATTATTGATATAGTTTTATAGATTGGGTCCTACGGACGTGGCGATAGCAAATATGTATAGGATTTGTGTTTTTGATCTTTTTTGTGTAACTTTTTATTGTGTATGGGGAATGTAATGCATTTTTATTATGGGGGAGGGCTGGGGGTGTATTGTGTGTGTTTGGTGCACATTTTTTTCACTTTTACACTAGTGTACATTACTGTACACTAGTGTACTACTGATCAGTGATCATTGATCACTGATCAGTAATCGTTGATCACTGATACAATACACTGCATTACCGATGTAATGCAGTGTATTGTGTACACTTTCAGACAGGCATCTGCACGGCCATACCTCTGTATAGCCGAGCAAAGGCATATCCATGGTGAGCCCGGGGCCTTCATTAGGACCACGGGATCACCATGGAGACCGTCAGGTGGCGGACTTCGCCGCAGGACTTCTGATCAGGTCAGTATACCCGCGGCGCCGACCGGAACCCGTTAGATGCCGCTGTCATGCTTTGACAGCGGCATTTAACGGGTTAAACTGTCCGGAGCGGAGAATCCTCCGCTCCAGACAGTTACAGGGGGGATCAGCTGTCACACTGACCGCTGATCCCCCGCTCTGCAGCCGCCGCCGGGCGGCAATTTATTCCGATGCACCCGCCGTTAAAAGGCGTACGCATCGGAATAAAGCCCATTAGTGGCCGCCGTGAAAAGGCAGCATGGCGGTCACTAAGGGGTTAAACCTCATCTGCCCTCCTAAAATAAGACACCCCAACTACCCTACCCTCTAGCCTAAAGTAAGGCAACCCCCCCTAAAAAAAAATAAGACACCCCCTACCCCAAACTAGGGCACCCTCCGAAAGTAAGGCCATCCAGTGCCACCCAGGACTCACCTGATCCCCATGTGGATCTTCACTGGCGACACCTCAGGCAGCTTGGTCCATGGCCCCCACGTCCTCCACACGCCCCACTGCAAGCCCCAAAGCACGCTCCCATCCGTCCACCTGCACGCTGCCCTTCATCACACTACACCACGCCACCCATCCCACAAGGCTGTGAGTATTCTAGGGAGGTCCGGAGGGGATGTCTTTAAAGTAAGACGTAACCCGAAAATAAGAATCAGTGAAAATTAAAATAAGGCACTGTCTTATTTTCGGGGAAACAAGGTAATATCCTCCTCTGTGGTGATTACTTTACCCAGTTTAGTATTGTCTGCAAAAATTGAGATTTTACTCTGAAGCCCCTCTACAAGGTCATTAATAAACATATTAAAATAAGTGGCCCAACATTGACCCCTGCAAAGAGTTTGTATGTTCTCTCCATGTTGTGTGTTTGTGTGGGTTTCCAACCAGTTACTTTATCCATTTGCATATGTTCTTTCCTAGTCCCAGCACCCTCGTTTTGTAGACCAACCTTTCATGCGGCACAGCATCAAATGCCCTTGAAAAGTCCAGATACACAACGTCCACAGTCTATAACTGACCTCCTCATAGAAGCTGATTAGATTAGTCTGACAGGATGGATCCCTCATAAATCCATGCTGGTGCTGTGTGATAAGATTATTTTCATTAAGATACTACAATATAGCATCTCTTATAAACCCCTCAAATACTTTACCTATAGTTTCCAGGATCACTCTTTGACCCCTTCTTGAATATTGGTACCACATTAGCTATGCGTCAGTCATGTGGAACAATCCCTGTCATTATAGACAGCTTTAAATATTAGGAATAAGGGTCTGTCTAACACAGTACTAAATTCCTGCAAAACTCTAGGATGGATACCTTCTGGGCCCGGTTACTTATGGATTGTAATTTTTTTAAGGCATCGCCCCACTTCATGTTGTCTTAGGCAGGTGAGATTTATGGGAGGATTTACATTATCCCTAGTCATGTCGTCTGTTATGGGATGCTCCTCTGTGAATACAGTAGAGAAGAATGTATTTAGTAGATTGGCCTTTCCCTCTTCCCCCTCCACCATTACACCCAGACTATTTTTGAGGGGACCGACATTTTCAGTTTTAAATCTTTTATTATTTACATAGGTGAAGAACATTTTGGGATTCTTTTTACATTCTGTAGCAATCATTCTTTCTGTTGCAATTTATGCTTCTTTTATTTGTTTTTGTTTTTTTTTACAGTCTTTTGCCTATAAGTGCTCAATGCTTCCCAACTACCTTCTTGTTTTAGAAGTCTGAATGCTTGTTTCTTATCATTTATTGCACCCTTAACAGCTGTAGTAAACCACATTGGATTTCTCCTATTTCTACTACTTTTATTCCCATATGTTATATGTAGTTCACAGGATCTACCCAGGATGCTCTTAAATATGTCCCATTTCTCCTGTGTACTTTTATTTTTCAGGGCATTGTCACATTCTATGTCCCCAAGGTCCTCTCTTAGTTTTTGGAAATTAGCCTTCCTGAAGTTTAATGTTTTTGTAGCCCTCCTACTAAGCATTTTATTAAAGTATAATTAAAAACTTACTATGTTGTGGTCACTATTACCTAGGTGACCCCCCCCCCACCTCTATTTTTGATATTCTGTCTGGCCTATTGGATAAGATCAGGTCCAGGAGTGCCCCCTCTCTTGTTGGTTCCTGTACTAGTTGGGAAAGGTAATTATCTTTTACTATTTCCAAAAACCCGCTTCCTTTGCTGGAGCTGTGGGTTTCTGCTTTCCGGTTTATATTTGGGTAGTTAAAGTCCCCCATAATAATGACTTCACTCTGCTTCGATGCCACATCTATTTGTCATATAAGGAGATTTTCTGCTTCCTCAACTATACTTTATATAGATTTATAACTCACTACTATAAGAATTTTATTATTCTTCGTCCCTCCCCTTATTTCCACACATCTTGAATCCATGTTATCATCTCATATATTCTCCCACAGAATAGGCTTAAGGCAGGATTTAACATATAGGCAGACCCCTCCCCCTTTCTTATTTTTACGGTAATTTCTGAACAGACTATAACCCTGGAGATTAACCTCCCAGTCATAGCTATCATCAGCCATGTCTCGCTTATCCCCACAATATCATATTCCTCCTCCACCATTAACAGTTATAATTCCTCAGCTTTATTAGTGAGGCTTCTAGCATTTGTATACATACATTTAACTCCTTAACCCTTTGAGGACCAGGCCCAAAATGACCCAGTGGACCGCGCAAATTTTGATCTTAGTGTTTCCGTTTTTCCCTCCTCCCCTTCTAAGAGCTCCAGCACTTTCAGTTTTTTATCTACAGGCCATGTAAGGGCTTATTTGTTACAGGAATAGTTGTACTTTGTAATGGCGTCATTCATTTTACCATAACATGTATGATGGAATTCCAAATATATTATTTATGAAGATATAAATTGGTGAAATCGCAAAAAAGAATGCAATATGGTAACGTTTGGGGGTTCCTGTGTCTACGTAATGCACTATATGGTAACAGCGACATGACACTATTATTCTATAGGTCAGTCCGAACACAACCATATGCAGGTTTACGCAGATTCTCTAATGTTATATATTTTTTTTAAATGAAATCCTTTTTTTTGGCAATTAATTATAAATAAAATGGGCCTATTGTGACGCTTATAACGGTTTTATTTTTTCACCTACGGGGCTGTATGGGGTGTCATTTTTTCCGCCATGATCTCTAGTTTTTATTAATACCATATTTGTGAAGATCGGATGTTTTCATCACTTTTTATAAATTTTTTTATATATATAATGTAACATAAAATCGGTAATCCGCGCACTTTTTTCCCTCTTTTCGTGTACGCCGTTTACCGTTCGCAATGACGCTTGTTATATTTTAATAGACCGGACAATTACGCACGCTACGGTATATTATATGTTTATCTATTTATTTATTTTTATATGTTTTATTTATATAATGGGAAAGGGGGGTGATTTAGACTTTTATTGGGGGAGGGGTTTTGGGGTAGTGTGTTAGTGTTTTTAACTTTTTTTTTTTTTACACATTTGAAGTCCCTTTGGGGGACTTGTACATACATTAGTCTGATTTTTACACTGACCATTGCTATGCCATAGGCATAGCATTGATCAGTGTTATCGGCGCTCTGCTCATTGAGCCTGCCTGTGCAGGCTCAGTGACCAGAGCGCCGATCGGACCGCACGGAGGCAGGTGAGAGAGCTCCGGCGGCCCGTTTTACCGATCGGGACCCCCGCAGTCACACTGCGGGGGTCCCGATCGGTAAGTGACAGGGGACTCCCCCTGTCACTTACACTTAAACGCCGCGGTCGCGCCGCGATCGCGGCGTTTAAGGAGTTAATGACACGCGGCAGCGCGATCGCTGCAGCGTGTCATTACCGGTGAGGTCCCGGCTGCTGATTGCAGCCGGCCCCCACCTGCTATGAAGCGCGCTCCGCTCCGGAGCACGCTTCATAGCGTGAGAAACACCCAGGGCGTACAGTTACGCCCTAGGTCGTCTGGGGACAGACTTCCATGGCGTAACTATACGCCCTGGGTCGTCTAAGGGTTAAGGACGGGGCCCATTTTCGTTTTTGCATTTTCGGTTTTTCCTCCTTGTGTTTAAAAGGCCATAGCACTTGCATTTTTCCACCTAGAAACCCACATGAGCCCTTATTTTTTGCATCACTAATTTTACTTTGCAATGACAGGCTGAATTTTTGCATTTGGTACATTACGAAACCAGAAATAAATTCAAAGTGTGGTGAAATTGAAAAAAAGAAATGCATTTCTTTTATTTGGGGGAACTGTGTTTTTACGCCATTCGCCCTGGGGTAAAACTGACTTGTTATGCATGTTCCACAAGTCGTTACGATTAAAACGATATATAACATATATAACTTATATTGTATCTGATGGCCTATAAAAAACTCAAACCATTGTTAACAAATATACGTTCCTTAAAATCGCTTCATTCTCAAAGCGCTTTTATCCTTTGGTCTATGGGGCTGTGTCAGGTGTCATTTTTTGCGCCATGATGTGTTCTTTCTATTGGTTCCTTGATTGCGCATATATGACTTTTTGATTGGTTTTTATTACATTTTTTCTGGATTTGATGCGACCAAAAATGCGCAATTTTACACTTTGGGATTTTTTTGCGCTGACGCCGTTTACCGTGCAAGATCAGGAATGTGATTTGTTTAATAGTTCGGGCGATTACGCACGCGGCGATACCAAACATGTTTATTTATTTATTTGTTTACTTTTATTTAAAACCTGGGAAAAGGGGGGTGATTAAGACTTTTATTAGGGGAGGGGGCTTTTTACTATAAACAAACTTTTTTTTTTTACACATATACTAGAAGCCCCCTGGGGGGACTTCTAGTATATATACTTTGATCTCTCATTGAGATCTCTGCAGCATAGATATGCTGCAGAGATCAGTGAGATAGGCACTCGTTTACTTCCGGCTGTTGCAGCCGGAAGTAAACGAGTGCCGAGCCGGGGACGGCGCCATCTTGGACGAGTCTCCGGCCGGCATCAGTAACGGAGATCGCTCCTCCGGGACAACGTCCCCACTAGACACCAGGGAACGGTTGCCTCCGGTAATCGGAGGCAGCTGTCAACCTTGACAGCTGCCTCCAATTAGCTAATTAGCGGGCATGGCGATCAGACAGTGCCCGCTAATAGCGGCGGTCCCGGGCTACACGCGGCACCCGGGACCGCGGCGCTTCAAAGCGGGGTCGCCGTACGGGTACGTCATATGTCCTTAAGAGGTTAATATGTTTTTCCATATTTTTTTCTTTCCTCCTATCACTAGCGAATGTTTTATCCTTTCCCACCAGTTCCCCAGTTCCATAATCTAGTCTTCACCTTCTATATTGTAGTTGCCCTCCCTCCCAGTCCCTAGTTTAAACGCTCCTCCAACCTCTTAGCCATCTTCACCCCCAGCACAGCTGCATCCTCCCCATTGAGATTCAGCCGTCCCTACTGTAGAATCTGTAACCGATTGAGAAGTTGGTCCAGTTATCCATGAACCTAAACCCCTCTATCCTACACCAGGTCTTGAGCCACTTATTTACCTCCCTAATCTCCCACTGTCTCTCTGGTGTGGCTCGTGGTGCAGTTAATATTTCGGAAAATATCACATTGGAGGTGCTAGTCTTAAAGCGACTCTGTACCCACAATCTGACCCCCACAAACCACTTGTACCTTCGCATGCTTTTAATCCAAGATCTGTCCTGCGGTCCGTTTGGCAGGTGATGCAGATACAGTTATTGTCTAAAAAACAACTTTTAAACTTACAACCCCGTGCCCTACGGGAGTATCTGTGTCCTAACTTTGCCCACCCCTCTGTCCCTCCTCCCCACCCTCTTCAGCATTAGGAATGCCACTGGAACATTTTCTCCATGCTGAACATTGCACAGGTCCTTAACAATCCAGCCCATGTGTCGGGCTAAACAGGTGGGGAATAGTAGGCAATCTGCCTGGAGCAATCCTAATGATAAGGAGGGACAGAGAGGTTGTGCCAGCCTGATGCATACACAATCCAGGCCACTACCGTAGGGCACAGGGCTGCCAGTTTAAAAGTAAATTTTTAGCACAATAACTGCATCACCTGCCAAACGGACCGCAGGAAAGATCTTGGATTAAAAGCAGCTATCCCAAGGTACAAGTGGCTTGGGGGGGGGGTCAAATTGTGGGTACAGAGTCGCTTTAAGTCCCTGAAATCATTGTTAAGGACCCTTCACCTACCTCTAACTTTATCATTGGTGGCAATGTGCACCATGACCGCTGGGTCATAGCGGCCCCTCCAAATAATCTGTCAACCCGATCCGCAATGTGACAAACTCAAGCACAAGGTAGGCAACACACTGTTTAATGATCCCTGTGAGATTGCCCTGTCTGTCCCCCTAATAATTGAGTCCCCCACTACCAGTACCTGTCTAGCCTGCACTGTACTCCTATTTCCCACCTTACTGGAACAGACACCCCCCTGCCTTTCAGGGGCAGTGTCCTGTGGCAGCAATGCTACCCCTGAATCAACATTCCAGATCAGGACTAGCCTCCCTGGCACTTTTCCCTCTTCCCTGTTTTCTAACTGTCACCCAACTAGCTGCCTTATCATCCTGCACCTCCTTACTATCACTCACTTCCTCTTCTACCCCTGCGAGTGCTTGCTCATTGAGCAGCAGACTCCTTTCCAGCTTGCCAGTGGCTCTCAATCTTTGCAGCTGCTCATTTAGATCCATAATATTATATATTGCAAAATCATAAAGCTGGACATCTGCCCACCAAAAATATACCTCATTGGTTCCAAAACTGCATGCAAAACTGGACATTTAAGGAAAAAGCTTAGAGACCATACATTTAAATACCCATGTGGACAGTACCCCGTGGAGGAGGCACAACTTTAGCTATATGTGTGGATGAATGTTATATAGTATTGGTAAAACTGTTAGCTTACAGGTATTTAAGCGACTCTGTACCTACAATCTGACTGCCCCCCCAAAACCACTTGTACCTTCAGATAGCTGCTTTTAATCCAAGATCTGTCCTGCGGTCCGTTCGGCAGGTGATGCAGTTATTGTCCTAAAAAAACAACTTTTAAACTTGTAGCCCATGCCAAATGGGAGTATCTAAGCCCTAACTTTGCACAACCTCTCTGTCCCTCCTCCCCACCCAAGGAACACCCTCACCCACGTCAGAAACACATCTACAAAGAGCAGGGCAGTATCCTGAACTAGCCTCAATAGGAAAAAGCAGCCAGTACAGAAGGCCTACATATCCTACTGCACAGTGCAGGTAACTGGGACACCTCGGAAACCTAGCTACACCCAGATAACCATGGCTGGGGCTTGTACTACCCAACTGGGGCGGGTTCTAGGATACCTGGGGCGGGTTCTACGATACCAGGGAGCAGAAGGTGGTCAGACACAGTCTAAACACAAGTACAAGTAACACTTCACTATTGAAGAGATATATACCAAAATTTCCGGCAGAGTACATAGCTACACTGGGTTAAGGCTCCTCTGGCAAACTCCTCTCCTTTCTACTCTACAACTATCTCTCTTGCTTCTCTCAAGCACCTCCTCCAAGCACAAAGGTCAAGCACTCCAGTGTGATAAGATTACTGTCTGCAAAAAGTGCACTGTTATACTGAAAAGCCTTTCAGTAAAGCTGTTATACTTTTATACTACCGGGACTCTGTCACCCTTTGTCTGCATCGGCACCACACACCATTGCACACCTTGGGTTATTTTTCCTCCTTCTGTGGATGGCAATAACGACAGTCTGGGTGGGTAAGTTGCCACTCAGGACTGCCGTGACAAGAGCCCAAAGGACCTGCAACAACCCGGCAGGTTACCGACCATTTGGGGAACACTACCGCCCACATACAAGCAGGTACCAACATCACACCTGTGTGCTGGACTAGCACTGGCGACACAACACTAACATTACTGGGCGTACATCACAGATTTGGCTTCACTGGCTATCTTAACTACTGGCCGAGTACCACACTGGTCTAATACCCGGCATGAAGCACTGGGGACGGGCCCGCCGGCACACAGTGTGACAAGACCTCCTCCCCTTATTCATTTTATTGGAGCCGCGTCACAGAGGGAAGAGATTTCGTCACACTGCGGGTGGACAGGCTCGCCCCCCTCCCAGTGCTTCATGCCAGGAGTAGACCGGCACCATGCATGGGAACTGGGCCGCAGTTCAAAAAAAGCACCACTGCACCAGCGTCACCATGCTGGTGCTGGCTTATTTATATAAAAAAACTTAAAGTGGTGTACCTGATGGTACATTTGCTTTAACAACATGATCATGTGATGCTGGATACTTTTTGATATTGACAAATGCAATATATGGTCCTAGCCTAGTGCAGGTGAGCGCAGAGCCCAGTATGGCTAATTCATTACTATGTCTGATCTACTTTTATGCTGTCGGACTTAGTGTACTAAGCAAAAAAAGACCAGAATATTAGTCATGTTAGTTTTACGGACACGTGAATTACAGAACAAGATTGCCTATTAGCACATTGAAAACTGCATTGCATCATTTGGAGGTGGCATAGTGCCACAGTGATTAACATTGCTGCCTGCAGTAATGGATGCATTTGGACAGGTCAATCGACTACTTGTGACATCTCCTCGGTCTTTATAACTGTATATTTACATCCGGCAGATTTGCAGAAATGTGTTAAAGGGGTAACATGGCAACAAAACATTTCCTTTCAAATAAACTGGTGCCAGAAAGCTATACAGATTTGTAATTTACTTCTTTTTGAAAATCTCCATTCTTCCAGTACTTATCAGCTGATGTATGTCCTGCAGTAAATGGCATATTATTTCCAGTCTGACATGCCGGTTTATTGTCTATGCTCTTATCTGCTCCTGTAATAGATATTGCATGGGCAAAACCATCAGGCCAATGCGGAAACGCTTTTCACAACATGTTGGATCAATCTGCACTGGTAAGGGTAGCCCATGGATGATTAAGCATATGATAGATACACCAGGGCGATACTTCACAACTAATGGTCATAGGTTTATCTACAGTACCGCAATCTAGATGTGACAATCATAGTCATAGTGCGATGTTGCGTAAAGAAACTTAATTCATTATAAAATATGATGCCTTGGGAAACCCGGAGTGACATCAATCTGTTATAATACATTGTGTGTTATGTTGTTTCTTATGTTTTTAAACTTTGTTACATGTTTGTTCATTCCCGCACGATGTATAAAGTTTTGCATATAAGGAGTGACACGGGAGTGACGTGAGGGTCTGACAAAGCGACGTCTGTCGCAAAACTGAGGTCACCCGATTCCTGCCTCTCCCCGCTCCGCACATGCCTGAATAACGCTGCATTTTCATACATGACAGCCTGGTTAGTGCCATCTGCCTTTCTTCCTTTTATTGTTCGTGGCTTACTTTCATGGATAGAGCACCACAGGGGCAATCTGACGCAGGGTCAAACCCATGGTGTCTGTATTGAGCCTGAGAGTGGAGCAGTGCCGTCTGCTTTTTTCTGATGCATTGGATTCTACATAGAAAACCTTTCCTGCTCACAGTTCCTTACATGGACAGTGGTGGCAGCAGAAAGCACTCTGTCAGACTGGAAAGGATACACAACTTTCTGCAGGACATACAGCAGCTGATAAGTACTGGAAGACTTAAGATTTTTAAATAGAAGTAAATTACAAATCTATATAACTTTCTGACAGCATTTGAATAAAAAAGTACCCCATTAATTGGGTGTGTAAAGCATACAAACTTCCTGATAGTTCCCTGTAGCCCCCTACCCCCTCTATCCAGCAGAAATCTGATCAATTTAAAATAGGTAAGTGAGCTCCGTCAGATATTTCTCTGACCCCAAGTGCACAGATCAGCCCACCCGTTGCTTTCTATGGTCATGCTCACTGATGCATATTCCAGTATGCCAGAAGACTGGCCTGCATATGCATTCTTGAATATGCTTAGAGGTCGGCCACTTTATAGAAAAATTGCTCAGTGTACAGTATTTGTAAGTGTACTCACTGCACTTACTGACAGCAGCTCCCTGTGAACCTCATAGAACTAAAATCAGACTCCGCTCCTTAGGCTCTGCTGCCCTGCTCCGTGGTGAGTCTGTCCATAAGATGGCCGACATAGAGGAGCATTTGACCATGCCCCGCCCACAGTGTCCTCCATAGGCATATACAGGCTCAATGGTGTACACTAGGTGGCGGAGCATGGTCACATGCTCCTCCATGTGGGCCATGTCATGGACAGATTCACCACAGAGCAGGACAGCCCAGCCTGGAGGAGGGGAGATATTAGCTCAATGAGGTACACAGGGAGCTGCTGTCAGTATATACAGTGAGTACACTTACTAATACTGCACACTGAACTATTTTACTATAAAGTGGCCAACCCCTTTAAGCAGGTGTAGGCATTGGGTGGGCTGAACTGTGCACTGAGGGGTGGAGGTACAGCCCCAGTGCTCCAAAGGAGCTCATTTACATTTTTTTTACCGGATCAAATTTCTCAAAAACTTTGAGCAAGAAAAGCTGTTTGCAAAGTCTGGGCCCTGCAGTGGCGTACACCAGATTTATTGAGCAGTATGCTCCTCTTAGTAGATCTGGCATGGGTGAGAGAAAGGGTTACAACTAGAGATGAGCGAACCGGGTTCGGGTTCGAGTCGATCCGAACCCGAACGTTCTGTATTTGATTAGCTGCGGCTGCTGAACTTGGATAAAGCTCTAAGGTTGTCTGGAAAACATGGATACAGCCAATGACTATCCATGTTTTCCACATAGCCTTAGTGCTTTATCCAACTTCAGCAGCCACCGCTAATCAAATGCCGAAAGTTCGGGTTCGGATCGACTCGAGCATGCTCCAGGTTCGCTCCTCTCTAGTTACAACCCACAAATGGATATACTCCCATGAATGCGGTACTTTATATAAGAGAATGAGGTTGTAGCTTTTGTGCTGAGAGGTAAATGACTTCCAGGAACGCTATGGGGTTTATGTTAGTACTATGCAAATAAATAAGAACATTCAGATCCAGCTGAAAACTTCTAAGAAATACATGATGCAATTCTCCTGCTCAGATTATGTTTGCCTTAAAGCCACATACAATGCAATACAAATCTATATCTATTTTTTTTAATACATGTATTGTAAGGTATTCCCCACCATGGTCTCCCATTACTCCTACCGCACACAGCAGCAAGAATGCACTTCAGAGGATTGGTGATTACACACATTGCCAGCCATTCATCCGAACCAACAGAGAAATGCATGAGAATTTCAACCCACCAGTCTTTTGTTTCTTTTTTAAAAGAGACCTGTCACCCCGGCTGCTGGGATGAAGCCCGCCTGACCCCTCGGTGGAGCCCCTTATACTTTCCGCTTCCTCGAAGTCCCGGACCCCGTCCCGCCACCGAGATAACCCTGTCGGAAGCTGTGCGCCAGCTCACCAGAGATGAGTCCAACGCCCAGGACCGTTTCTAGGGCCGGGCGAGCCAGGCCACTGCACGGGGCACCCACAGGTAGGGGGCGCCCAACAGTACCTGTCCCTAGTAAGGGCCGGGGATCTGGAATCTAAGTTCCAGATCCCCTGGCCAGAAAGACCTTTAGCTGTGCGCCACGCACGCACAGCTGAAGGTAACTGCAGGCCGGGGAAAAGACACAGGGGCTTCCTGTGCAGACGGCCTCTGTATGAAAGGTGCTGCCTGCACCTGAAGCCAGAAGAGGACGGGACTCACCCAGAAGAAGAGGAGCTGGAGGCAGCTGGATGAGAGGTGAGTAGCTTATGGGTGCTAGTGAGGAGGGGAAGCCTGCACAGAGGGAGACCTGGATATGTCCCGATAATCCCGCGCCCCCTGCGATAAGCCCCGCCCCCGGCACCAAAGTTCACTGGTCACCCAGCTTTCCCAGCATCCTGTATGTCAGTGTAGTGGAGGTCTCCCAGCATCCTGTATGTCAGTGTAGTGGAGGTCTCCCAGCATCCTGTATGTCAGTGTAATGGAGGTCACCCAGCTTTCCCAGCATCCTGTATGTCAGTGTAGTGGAGGTCTCCCAGCATCCTGTATGTCAGTGTAGTGGAGGTCTCCCAGCATCCTGTATGTCAGTGTAATAGAGGTCACCCAGCTTACCCAGCATCCTGTATGTCAGTGTAATGGAGGTCACACAGCTTTCCCAGTATCCTGTATGTCAGTGTAATGGAGGTCACCCAGCTTCCAGCATCCTGTATGTCAGTGTATAATGGAGGTCACACAGCTTTCCCAGCATCCAGTATGTCAGTGTAATGGAGGTCACCCAGCTTTCCCTGCATCCTGTATGTCAGTGCGCTTTTATCAAGATTCGCCGTGTTGCCAAAATTACCTAGAAACTGCCCTGCCAACGCCCATAGAGAATGTCTGCTCCAGCCAGGCGTCGGACTCTCTGTGGTGGGACGGGGTCCGGGACTAGGACTTTGAGGAAGGGGTAAGTATAAAAGGCTCCACCAGGGGGCCGGGTGAACTTTACCCCAGCAGCAGGGGTGAAATGTTCCCTTTAAAGAGTGGATTGGTAATTAATATTTCTTAGCTGAAATATCACCTTAAAGGGGTACTCCAACTAGAGGTAAAAAAAAGAAAATAAAACATATTACCAACAGTCCTCACTTCAGTGGCTTTTCACTACTGACAGGAAATGGAAAATAGAAGAACTACAAAACTTGTATTCACCTCCAGCTTCTCTCCCCCGTGTCAATGCATCCTCTGTAGAGATGAGCGAACCTCAAGCATGCGCGAGTCGATGAGAACCCGAACTTTCAGCATTTGATTAGCGGTGGCTGCTGAAGTTGGATAAAGCTCTAAGGCTATGTGGAAAACATGGATATAGTCATTGGCTGTATCCATGTTTTCCAGACAACCTTAGAGCTTTATCCAAGTTCAGCAGCCCCAGCTAATCAAATACCGAACGTTCGGGTTTGGATTGACTCTAACCCGAACACGATTCGCTCATCTCTACTCATCTCTGATGCCACAGGAGGCTTGGCTGGATCTCCCACCCACTTGAATGATTCACTAATTTACCATCTCTGACCAGCCCCTCTAGTCTACACCTGAGCAGACGAGGAGTGACAGAAGCAGCTGCTGCAACTTCACTGGTTGTGCAAAAGTCTACAGTGAAATTAGAGCTATGTTCACAAACAGAGTTTTGTTGCAGTTCTGTCACAATACTGCACCATCTTCACAAAAAATGATGCAGCACTGCAATGAATTGATGCAGTAATGCATTTAAAGGACAATATACAGTTATTACGGGAAATGCTTATAAATTGCTTTTTTTCCCTGCACTTACTACAGCATCAAGGCTTCACTTCCTGGACAAAATGGTAATATCACAACCTGACTCCCAGAGCTGTGCGGGCTGTGGCTGCTGGAGAGGATGATGGCAGAGGGACACAGGGCACTGGAGGGACACTGAGCATCCCTCTGCCCAGGGCCGTTTCTGCCATGAGGCAGAGTGAGCTTTCTGCCTCAGGCGGCAGATTCTTTACTCCACTAGGTGGCGGCACAATCCCTTACTTTCACTTTCAGCTTGCATCCGGTCTGCATGCACAGCTCCAGGCACCTCTGCCTCTTCTTACTCCTCTGCCTCCTCCTCAGGCCCCCTCTCCATAGCTCAGAGATGGACAGCCCAGTCACTGGGGGCGGCTGTCTCCTAGCTGCTGTCTGTCTGTGTCGGAGCAGAGAGGAAGGGGAGGAAGGCCCAGCACCACAAAAGTGTGCCCTGTCCCCTCCCATACAGCCTGATCTCCTGACCCCTTCACTGCTGGCCTGGGATGTGACATCTACTAGAGAGGAGACAGACACAGGAGGTTAGTGTGTGTGTGTGTATACAGTATATGTGTGTGTGAATATATATATATGTGTGTATATATATATATATATATATATGTGCATGTATATATGTGGGTCTGTCTATATGTGTCTGTCTATATATATATGTATATTTATATGTGTGTATCTAATCTGCCCTGTATGTACATCACATGTGCCCTGTAAAAGTATAAAGTGATCTTAGTAGCTGAGCCCAGTCTATGCCCAGGGTTGCCCGGTGCTATCTGTCACCGGTGACTGGCATTGTGTTGTGTTATTAGAGCCCCCACAGCCTGTACACATAGTCACCTTGCTAGGAAAGCAATAGAAAACCCCTAGAATCCATAGTTATAGCCGCACACTGTAATAATACCATAAGAATTAGTATACACTACTTACATTATTAGTGCAGTGTACTGTAAAAATGAATTCCCTGTATAAAAAAGGCAAATCACTACTTTTCCCTATTTTTCAAATAAAAAAATCTAAACAAGAATATATATAACTATGAGTGTATGTTCACACTATTTCAAGCGGAGATAGTGCGGCAGACTCCACTTGAAGTTCCAATTGACTCTGAAATTTTTGAGCGTATTCCATAGTGTGAACTAAAGAAACTATATACTGTATATCTATAGAAATATCTGAACTAATCAAAAACTGCATTACTTCTCTGCATGTTTAATGCCATAAAAAGAATATATCTGTGCAATGTATTCATTATTGGTATACACTACCGTTCAAACGTTTGGGGTCACCCAAACAATTTTGTGTTTTCCATGAAAAGTCACACTTATTCACCACCATACATTGTGAAATGAATAGAAAATAGAGTCATTGACATTGACAAGGTTAGAAAAATGATTTGTATTTGAAATAACATTGTTTTAGCTATTAATCTGTTGAGGTAAGCTGGAGAAATTGCACCCCACGCTTCTAGAAGCAGCTCCCACAAATTTGCGCATTTCCTCCCGTGCCATAGACTCTATTCTATGGTCGGGAGGATTCAGCTATCTACTGAAAGAATTGACTTGTCAATTCTTTCATCGGATGGCTGAATTGTCCCGGCCATAGAATGGTGTCTAAGGCACGGGTGGAGATGCGTGCCACCACGAGCGGGTACGAAAGACAGAAATTCTCTGCGTGGATTCTGTAGTGTGAACCCACCTTAATTCCTCGAGGAATCTGCGAGAATTGCTCAGTGTGCACATACCCTAAAAGCTTAGGGGGGGCCTGACCTCACCTGTGATTGACAGTCATTTCTGGATGCATGTTTATGGCAATACCACCCACTGGACTCCTAAGTATAATAAGAGCAGGCATTTCTATCACTACATAACAATGATTACTGAATATTTTTACAGAACACTATAATGGGAATAGCTGACATCAGTGCATGTTTTAGGTGTGCCTAGACCTATACAGAGGTGTGCAGCTATCTCCATATATATCTGCTTAGCTCCACCTCTTCTATATCATGATGCCAGCAGATCACATGCTGACAGGTTCCCTTGATGGCTGTAAACCAGTTTAGTTTTTTTCTCTTATCTGAGATGATACAATTATACCCAGTCTAGGCAATGCTCTGTGAGCTAAATGCACTGTCCTTTCTCTGGGATTCTATGATGGCAGAGAGTTGTATCTGATAGGACAACTTTCCCCCGACCTGTAGTCGGACCAGGACCAGCTGTCATGTGAATAACGTGAACTCTAATAATATCAGTCCTATCAGTCTGGAGTTCAAGGGTGACAACCATTGCAGCAGATGTCATGATGGTCATCACTCAGACACTCACATAGGATATATCGAATTATAATAATATTATATGTCACCCAACTTTCCCAGTGACTGCAGCTGTAGGAGTTACTGGTTGGGGCGGGGGGCTGGTGCACAGTGTCCCCTCCTAACACTTGGCCCAGTGAGGGGTTAACCCTGGCGGTGATACAGCCCCGCTCACAGGTGTCATGCTCGGTTGTACTTTCCAGTAGAAGAGCCCGGGCTGCCCGAGCAAAGTGCTGAGCGGCGGCCGGGGAGAGCGCAGTATCCCGGGGATACTGTGTCCTGGATCCACCCCTGGCTGCTGAGATCACTGGAGACATTCAGAGCAGCGGATCAAGTGCACTGTCCTGTAATCGATTGCCGAGCGCCTGGAGCTGCCAGCCTGTATTTATTGGCCGTGTGTCTGGGGAGGCTGGCTGCTGCTGCTGCTTGATCCGTTTCTCTGGGTTTGACCAGCTGTCCCGGGCTAACCCCTGCCTGGCTCTGTGCTGCTGCTGCTGCTGCTGATCATGGAGGAAGTAGGAGCTGGATTACCCTCAGCCACAGCACAAGTGCCCTAGTGTCCAGAGCAGCTGCAGAGCACCGGGCGGGCGGCCGCGGACCCTGGGAGGATGGCAGGGTGGCCCCGCATGCCCTGCTAAGGTAATGGCAGCCGTGTGCTGTGTGCTGCAGGTGACGGAGGAGGGGGCGGGAGAGAGAGAGAGGGGCACTAACTTGTTTATTGTCTACCACCGTGTCACTGCCGACTTGTTGATAGCAGGAGGAGGGGAGGGGGCTGTCACCCTGCCTGTCATGTCTGCTGTCACCCTGCCTGCTCCCATGTGTGTCATGTCTGCCAGATCACTAGTGCTGTCACCCTGCTGTCCACCTGCTGCTCCTCCTAGTTCTGCCGCTTGTCTCTACTTTTTACCCTACTTGTTACCAGTGCCTGACATGTCTGCCTGCTCTGCCCCCACCTGACATGTCTGCCTGCTCTGCCCCCACCCCCCATGACATGTCTGCCTGTTCTGCCCCCCCCCCCCCCCGCCTGACATGTCTGCCTGCTCTGCCCCCCCCCATGACATGTCTGCCTGCTCTGCCCCCACCCCCCATGACATGTCTGCCTGTTCTGCCCCCCCCCCCCCGCCTGACATGTCTGCCTTCTCTGCCCCCCCCCCCCCGCCTGACATGTCTGCCTGCTCTGCCCCCACCCCCCATGACATGTCTGCCTGCTCTGCCCCCACCCCCCATGACATGTCTGCCTGCTCTGCCCCCACCCCCCATGACATGTCTGCCTGCTCTGCCCCCACCCCCCATGACATGTCTGCCTGCTCTGCCCCCACCCCCCATGACATGTCTGCCTGCTCTGCCCCCCCCCACCTGACATTTCTGCCTGTTCCGTCCCCCCCCTGCCTGATCTGCCTGCCTGTTCTGCCCCCCCTGCCTGATCTGCCTGCCTGTTCTGCCCCCCCCCCCTGCCTGACATTTCTGCCTGTTCCGTCCCCCCCCTGCCTGATCTGTCTGCCTGCTCTGCCCCCCCCCTGACAATTCTGCCTGTTTTGCCCCCCCCCCCCTGCCTGATTAGTCTGCCTGTTCTTCTGCCCCCCCCTGCCTGATCTGTCTGCCTGTTCTGCCCCTGGCTGATCTGTCTGCCTGTTCTTCTGCCCCCCTTGTCTGCCTGTTCTTCTGCCCCCCTGACTGATCTGTCTGCCTCCCTGCCTGATCTGTTTGCCTGTTCTTCTGCCTCCCTGATCTGTCTGCCTGTTGTGACTCCTGTGCTACCTCTGCTTGTTCTGACTCCTGTGCTCAAACTGTCTGCCTGTTCTGCCCCCCCCCGCCTGATCTGTCTGCCTGTTCTTCTGCCCCCCTGCCTGATCTGTCTGCCTGTTCTGCCCCCCTGCTTGATCTGTCTGCCTGTTCTGCCCCCCCGCTTGATCTGTCTGCCTGTTCTGCCCCCCCGCCTGATCTGTCTGCCTGTTCTGCCCCCCCGCCTGATCTGTCTGCCTGTTCTGCCCCCCCGCCTGATTTGTCTGCCTGTTCTGCCCCCCCCGCCTGATCTGTCTGCCTGTTCTGCCCCCCCGCCTGATCTGTCTGTCTGTTCTTCTGCCCCCCGCCTGATCTGTCTGTTCTTCTGCCCCCCACCTGATCTGTCTGTCTGTTCTTCTGCCCCCCGCCTGATCTGTCTGTCTGTTCTTCTGCCCCCCGCCTGATCTGTCTGTCTGTTCTTCTGCCCCCCTGCCTGATCTGTCTGCCTGTTCTTCTGCCCCCACCTGATCTCTGTCTGTTCTTCTGCCCCCCGCCTGATCTGTCTGTCTGTTCTTCTGCCCCCCACCTGATCTGTCTGCCTGTTCTTCTGCCCCCCACCCACCCGCCTGATCTGTCTGCCTGTTCTGACACCTGTACCTGATCTATCTGCCTGTTCTGTCCCACCTGCTTGAGCTGTCTTCTTGTTCTGTTACCATGACTGTTCTTACTCCTGTTCATCAGCTGTCTGCCTGTTCTCTCCCCCCCCCCTGAACTGAATGTCTGTTCTGCCCCCCCCCCCCTGCTTATACTGTCTGCCTGTTTTGTCCCCCCCACACACACCTGAACTGTCTGTCTGTTCTGTCCCCTCTGGCTGAACTGTCTGGCTCACAACATACCCATACACCTGTCCTTTGTGTTTCTATATGAGGAGGCATGGTGTACACATGGCACAGTGATAGTGTGTGTATAGGAAGGTTGTAGATGCCAGTGTCTGCCTACCAATATGAGTAAGTTTGCAGGACAGCACCACTGACTCACAGTCCTCATGTACTACCAGTATTAGTACATGTAGAAATGTGGTCAGGGTGTGTGTGTGCATTGTGAGGCAGTGGGATGAGAGAAGAAACTGAACTGGTGTAACGTGATGTAAGCTGGTGACGTCCAGTGTGTGGACCAGGTTGATACTTTGACACACAGGTGTTTTGCGGTGAAATATTATGTGAGGCGACATAATATACAGAGCTAGACCAGGGCTGCACACAACCTTAGCCAGGGCTATAATGGTCATGTGACTAATGTGAATGTCATGTAAATATCATGTGACTGGTCTGGGCCCCCCATTTATTGCATGGAAAATTTACTTACACAAGAAAGTTGCAATCAAATCCAAATTCTTTGTGCATCTGCAATTGCAGTTTATTGCATCTTACAGCCTTATGGTACTTTTACACGGCGCGATAATTTGCTGGATCGCATGATTAACGATTCAGAATGATTGATTTGTTTTTCATAACTATCAGCGTTTAGACAGAATGATATATCATACAGAAAAATCGTTTTGCGATCGTTTAAGGCTATCTCTCACATAGCTTAAATCGGTGTAAGACTATTTGCGAACGACCAAAGACGATTTGAGAACTTGTTGAAAGATCAAAATGAACGATTTCTCGCTCGTCGCTTGATCGTTCGCTGCGTTTACACAGAACGATTATCGCTCAAATGCGATTGTTATCGGGCAAATTCGAACGATAATCGTTCCTTGTAAAACCACCATTACACACGGGTGCAACTAAAAGTGCTGTCTGGTGTGGTGACACAATCCTCATAATTGTGTGGGAGACTGGAAGTCATTAATGCTGGAGGTGAGCGAGGTGATGAAGAATGTTGTGATGACCCTGGTGACACCTGTGTATAATTAATGATACTATGACAACACTTCCTGTGATTTGAGGAATGATGGGGCAATGCGATCTGGGATCATTGCTGTTATATGGGAACTGATTCTTACTATGGCCGTATTGTATTGTGAAAAGTCGTGAAGTATGACTAGACGATGGGCATGCTTATGGCGCTGCCAACAATGTCCTATTGGAAGGGAGTTTATATACAGGTATACTGAATGGGTGTACCTGGGATCTATTGACCGATACCTAAGTAGCATGTTAGGTGTCATCCAGCTTTCCCAGAAACAGATAAAAAAGAATAAAAGGTTGAACTTCATTTTTAACATTTTATTATGAAAAGACAACTTGGGTTGCTCATTATTTCTGGGGGAGGATGCGCTTTATTGTCCATGGTGTCATCCCATCTCCATATTATTGTCCATGGTGTCATCCCATCTCCATATTATTGTCCATGGTGTCATCCCATCTCCATATTATTGTCCATGGTGTCATCCCATCTCCATATTGTGAGAGTGGTAACCAGGTGAACCCTGCTATGATGGACATGGAGAGACCCTACATGTAGGTGATAAGTGATGCAGGCTGATGGTGTGCTAGTGCTGTGCATTGGCTCTCCTACTGTTGGGAAACTACTACTTCCATCATACTGAGACAGTTGGGAGTTGTAGTTTCATGCAGGTTGTAAACCTGGATGACGGGACCCATTTCCTGACAGGACAAGAGTGTCGCCCATAGTGACGAAGGACATCCCCCCGTGATGGTATTGATCTTGGTGTCTCATCCCACCCACCTTGTCCTCACTTAGAAGCTGTTCTTTCCCTGTTTCCCTCCCTGCACTTTTTTTTTTCTCACCCCTCTACCTCCTCCCCTTTCCTCCCCTTTTCTTCTCCTAGTTTCTTTCTCAGCTGCTTCAGAAATAACCGGTGGATCCAGTTTTGTTTCTTGTTAATCTCATTGCTGGAGCGATGACCTCCCTCTCCCTCTTGCTTTCCTGAAAGTACGTGACATTCCTAACTTTCTTCACTAGTCTTCCCCAACAGCTCTGCACCGCATCACACTCATCCTCACTGCTCCTGCACTGAGCTCTGCTCTGCACCTCCCTGGACGCATCACTACCAGCACACCAGTCACCCAGGACTGCCCTGTCACTCGTCACCTGCTCACAGACATCAATGGGCCAGCACCACACATGAGGTAGTGACATCTTTATTGTGTGCTCTTATCTCATACACACCAACACACACACACACACACACACACACACATAATTTCTTCTTCTCTTTGGTACTGTACATCCTATTTCTCAACTGTCTATCTAATATAAGTTATTTGCGTATATATATATATATATATATATATATATATATATATATATATGAGTAAACTGATGTAGCAGAGTTGATTTAGTCATTGGTTCTGTGGTGTTCCTGTGTTATGTTTACTAGCCAAAGTCAGTTTGGCGCCTGGGGTGGCCTCATTGGCCTCAATAGTCCTCCGCAGTTTGTCTACAAGTTTTACTTGAAGTCCCTTGTAAAACCGCAGGTAACACGTCACAATCTCGCAATCAGTCCTGCTGAATGTAAAACCAGTCCGGCTACATCGAAGAAGCTTGGCTCTGCTACATCTGAATGTTCTTTTATACGATTGCGGCAGACGTTATAGGGAATGTATCGGTGAATGAAGTTATAAACTTTTGCCGGTTCTGTAAAGCGAAGCTGACACTGATTACAGAAACCTTTTTAGTGGTGCACTGTCGGACCTAAATGACCGCAAATAGACTAATGTCCAGTGGATGAGACAAAATCATTTTCTGAAACTAAAAGAATTAATGTCTAGAACACATTTTACAAGCATGACACCTCTAAAAAAAAAAATTGGATTATGCACTGCATTCTGCATAGAGTGCATATGTTGGTGCTATAAAACTAGGGAAAATATTATTGCTATTATTGCACCTATGTCTTAAAGGTCTGGACTGCCTTGGATACCTCTTATCTGTTTGTTATCTCTGCTTGGGGACGGTCAGACAGCTTGGTCTCTCTATGTCATGCCTCTTCTCCCTCTTATCTCTTTTCCCCCAATTCACAGTCAGTTCCTGATTTTTTTTATTTTATTTTTTTATCACTGCCGACTATGTGACAGACCAGTCCTAAGACACTGTGAAGGTCCCAACCTGTTGAACTCCGTATATATTGAGGAGTACTCCATTTTTTTTTTTTCTTCTTTGCCATGGTGGGTTTGTAGCATGTTGATACAAACGTGTTATTTGTTGGTTGTGAAGGCAATCTGATCTGTCTGACAAAGGGAAAAAAGAGACAACCAAGGGGGAAAGTGCTCCTCTAATACAGGCAGCAGTTAGAGTTATAGACATCTTTTCTTCTTTCTTTCTTTCTTTTTTTTTTTTTTTTTTACTTTTTTGGGAAGTGATTTGGAGACAAGACTTGACGCTGCCTACTTTCCAGTAAGTAATGCAGAAATTCCAGGAGCAGGAGCTAAATATACTTGGTGGATCAATACTGAAATGGCTGGTTGTGAATAATTTAACTGGCAGTGCTGGAACGATTTGGAAGCTAAGAGCAAACGGGGAAGAGGTGACAAGAAAATTCCTCTTCATTCCCCGTGATATAAGATCTAGCTTCTGACTGGCGGTTGGCTTGGTTATTTATTTATTTTTATATATTTATTATTTCCTGCCTTTGATTTTGAATAATATTTATTTTTCTATTATGTATTTATTTTAAGTGTATTTATATATTATTTTATTTTTTTGTATATTTTGTCACTTAGTTGACAGAGCAGGCTCTGAGTATACTATATACTGAAGTACAAGTAGATTGACAGCTCATGCGTGAGCACTTCTGTATAATGGACTTTATGACTATGAAATCTTTTAGAAAACAGTAAAAAAAATTGCTCAAGTGGCAATTCCTTGTATTGATGCCACATGTGGAATTGTTATTTGAGCAATGATACTTTCTGAAAGTCTATACATAGTTTTGGCTGGAGATAAAAACTACCTGTTCTATTCTCCCAAATAGTTCTTAAAGGGTTAAGACGGCGAGTGCCATCCTGTAGACCTTATGTTTAATGTAATGTCCAAGAGATCAGAACCAGCCCAGGAAGCAATCACAGACTGACCACATAGCTATTCTCTTCTTCAGATTGTACCCAGCAGGTTTCTGATCGGCTATGTACACTAGCCCATATATTATTTAATCCTTCCCCATTTCCATGTCCATTGCATATCCTATAGACAGCAGTGGAGAGACCTGCCGATACGCTATATACATATAATACAATATAACATGCCATTTTGTGTGGGCGCTAGCAGGTAAGATCAATTTATTACTTGGAGATGTGCGTCTTGTAATATAGACCCCATAAATAAAAATAGATTCTCTGCATTAGGGGTGTAATCTGCTTTTTATTTTATTTCTTGGTGTGTTTTTTTTTTTAATGTTGGAGTCTATGCTGAAGAACCACTGACAGCGATTCCAGTAAACTGACAAGGACTTGGCAAGAACAACTTTGCTGAAATGAAGAACTTCTATTTTTTTTAAGACATTAAAACGCCTGGTGTTTTCCTTGAAATCAATGTGATGTATATTAATCGGTACACAGAATCGTAATTACATGATGTCATTCGTCCTTTGATATCGTAGTAACCTATGGCACGCTGTGTGGAGTGGTGGTGGTGGCTTTCTGTTGGCTTCAAAGGGTTAAGTCACATAACACAGGAAGATACTAACGTGTGACAGCAGCACTCGGCTGACGGGGAGGACATAGGTACTGCTGCGTCCTTAGAGGGGTTTTCACATTGTTTCAGTATAGATTGTGCCTATGCTACTTTTGGGATGTGCAATGTAAAGCATCTGCTAGGTATATCTTTGTGATAGGATTGAAGGAGAATAGCTAGGGATTCCTGAATTTTAAGGGTATATGGTATGATTCATGTTTTCAAATTAGTTTGAAATATTCTATTTCAAATAGAAGGGACCTATCTGAATAAGTAGCTATGCAATTCCTGGAGGACGCTGGCATGGCCACCATCATGACAGGCGGTCATCTTTAAAAACCCTCGAAGCAGATTGATCACTCTGGAGTAGTAGATGACAAAAAGTGCTAGATCTCTGCCGGTGGTCCAGGTCTTTATACCATCCAGCAGGCTAATTTGATTTATTTGCTATATGATGCATTAATTATATGTTAAAAGTCAGTTTTTTAAGGTGTTGTTTGTTTTCTGTTGCAGCACTGCTGTTTGACTATGGAAACAGAGAGACCCGATGGATACGTAACTAGTAAGTGACAATTTTTTTTTTTTTTTTAATCCTGTGTCTGCCATTTGAGATGTTTATGCATACTTAAAGGGACAGGACTTCAATATATTGTTTAGGACCTTAAAAGGTCCTCCACATTTCTCTTTGTGTTCTGGTAGTCTTAGGGTTAAGAGGTTGGTTTGTATCACATATCCCTATACAAACACCTGTTACTAGCCCTTGAACTTGAGGCTGCAGTATCTTGAGTGGTCATGTTTGCTTAGCTGATGGAGATGGCTGGATATGGTAGAACTCCAGCCACTATGGTTCTGTCTTATGTATACAGGTAGGATTTCACAGCATGCAACAATTTTTTTTTTTTTAATGAATTCTCTTGATTTCATTGTAAACCCTTTTACATGCCTGAGATTATTTATTGCTTGTTGATGTGCGTAGGGCTATTATAATTCACTACGGCACGGAAGAGTTTGGGAGCTGCAAGCTGTAAAAATTAAATAAGATTGCAATAATGACATCTAATTTAGTAGGACAAGTAAAATCCTGACATTTACAGATGGCATTTTCTCACTTTTTGCTAAGCATTGCTATTTTCTAATAAGGCCTTTGTTTACAGATGGGAATCTTGCACAGTGGTACAGTACAATGTGGTTTTTTGTGTAGCGTCATGTGTGTAGGGTATGCTGTATGCTAACATCCATTAAGCATGTACTTGGCACAGGGACATTTCTTACTTACCTGGCACCGTGCCCTCAGCTCCGAGTCAGATGTGGGTTATCAAGCCGATTTCACCTGCACATGATTTGGCTTCAGTAAACTTTCCAGATGATGCATGGACTATTAGCTTGGATCCATAGTATTATTTTTTGGCAATAGGGGTTACTCAACTCTCGGGCTCACTACTAAGTTAATATAGCCAAATGATGGACTAATGTCTGAATTGTTGCATTAAAAGGCTTATTTGAAACTTGTTTCTCACCTGGTGAAAGGGATTGGGCAGCGGCTGATATGATGAAGTGCTCGCTGTGTATGTATCTAAGTTTATAGTCTTTCCATCAATGACATAGAGATAAATACCCCCTTTCCTGTTGAACTGCTTATGTTTTCCGTATAACCTTCTATATACATTTTTAATATATTACGACATACAATCCCCCCCCCCCCCATTACAACTTCTGCCACTACCACTGACAACTCTTGGGTTAGATCATTCCGGAGGGTTTACGCTTTGTACAGTCACCAGGAAAGATGTCAGGTGCTATACTGTAGGTCTCCTGGAGCTTAGCGGTGTTTAGTATGGGGTGAAGATGATAATATTTAGAGTCACCTGAGAAGAATAGGATCTGGTATCACTGTTCAAACCCCTTGCAGATATTAGTGTCGTCTTCATGAAATATTCAGATATATTAATGGAGGACGACATACACGGTAAGAGTTATCAAAGTTACTAGGAGCCTTGACGTATTCAGTAGTGCTAATAATAATAGCTGCAAATCACATTACTGCTAACACGGTGTACTCACTGCACCAACTTAACTTCCTAACACTACTGGTGATTCTTGTGGTTTTCACATTCTCCTAAGGAGGACAGATTACATACATAGTGGACGAAAAGTATTAGATTTTCCATTGTGGTCTCCATGAATAGTGTAATGGTAACTGAGTCTTACTTTTTTCTTACCATGATGCGAAAACTGGTCAAGTAGACTGGTAATATCTACGCTTTCCTTACTGATCCGTCTTAATTCCTATTCCATAAATGTCAGTAGAAACCTACTTAGCCTTCTAGGCCCATATAAAGTTATGTGGCTATGAAACTGCTGATGGTCTCCACCTTAGGTACATGTGTCTATCAGCCACTACTTAGGAAGGGGCATGAGGCCTTCTGTCTATGACACTTCTCCTTGTCACATCAAGGATTATACCACTGCCGCCATAAGAATTTGGGCCATAGCTATAATCTTATAGAAGTGGACTGTAAAGAAACTCTAAACAACTCTGATTTAGTCGTCATATGCTTCATGTCTCGGAGAAATGTTGCATATTCCATTGGAGGATTTATGACCTACTTTCGGCCATGGTGTCATATGGCTTCTGTAGTAAAATAATAGCCCTATAATGCATGTCAGACTGTCAGACTGGCTCCTTCATTCTTTAAGAACCTCCACATATCACACATTTATGGAATATCCTGTGGATGTGTCATACATTTCTCTTATCTAAAAAAAAACAAAAACTTTAAATTTCTTATATACTTTAAGTAGTGATGAGCGAAGTTGATGAATGTTCACATTTGGCATCTGACTCCCGCTGCCTGGAGAAGATTGATGCGGCAAAAAGGGAGTCCTGGAAAACATGGGTACAGCCTGTGGTGGTATTCAACTTCTCTAGCGACCAGGAGCCAAATGCCAACCATTTGGGTTCGGAAGAACCCCGACAATCGGCAAGTTTTCACATCACTACTTATAAGTGTTTCTTTCCCCAACACTGATAATGGGTACTATAACTACAGGATAGGCCAGGAACACACACATGGCATCACTTATTCCATTATTTATACCATTCCCTTCATTCCCCTCTAGATCTATGGTTGTATACTGACCAAGTGTGCTTTTGTACTTGTTACAATGTTAGTTCAGGAGAAGCTTTGCTAGTACACCTATACATATATTAGTTCTTAATCTTTTCCTTACTTTTTGCTTTATATCTCTTTCTATGATGGTTGTTACTGATGGGTGACTTTAAATAGTATTTTTAGCTATAGAATTGACTGCAGTCCACACTATTTTGTGCGTCTTCCCTTTTTATGTGTTTGTATGGTGAGTACTTCTAGCAGTTTATACCACACAGTTGTTGCATGTATTTGTTGTTACTTTTTGATGCTTTAAAGGCTCATACTGGTAATAATTCTTAACTTGTAAGGAGTCATAAAATCCCTAAGCAGTGGAATGCCCTTCTAGCTGGGAATTGCATCCACAGGAAAGAACATGTTAAGACTCTGGAAGAAAACATTCTGAAGAAGAAAAGGATCCTGTTGCAGATGTGATTCCTCAGGAGTGTTTTTTTGGATGGACACTGGTGCTTGTGCTCACTCCGCAGGTCTTCATGTCACATTCTAAATGGTGTAATTAGTTTATTGAAAAACACTTACAAGAAGCTGTAGATCAGGGGTAGGGATCCTTGGCTCTCCAGCCTTTGGCTGTCCAGGCATGATGAGAGTTGTAGTTTTGCAACAGCTGGAGAGCTAAGGTTCCCTACCCCTGCTGTGGATGGTATCAGAATAACACAATAAATAGCCATCTCTGGCAATGATGTAGGAAACTGCAGCTATGCATAGTCTACCTTTGTAGTTTTTTTTTTTTTTTTTTTACACTACTGACTTATTTTACTGACTCTTTGCAGTCCATACACTGGATTATTGCTGCTCCCAATACTTGTCGGAAAACTTTCGGCTATATTGTTAAATACTATTGTTACCTTCATATAAGACTTACCAATAACAATTTAGTTCACATCTGCATAGATGTAGCAGAGATGAGTTTGTCATCTACCCCTTTGAGGGTGCATAGCTGTACGTAGGTATAACTGTGCTGCTATCCTATGTAAATTTCCATATTGCTAAGTGTGGTATCATCATGCATTGTGAAAAAGGACCAGCGTACTTTGGATGTGTATGGCCAGAGCAGGTCTGCTACATGTGTAGGGTTAACTGTACTACATAGTACTTTGGAAGCTCCCAGTCACTCTTTGAGCTGTAATTCTGGTCTCTTGGTTGCTACATTCCTGACGTTAGTCAGGCTCTTGCCCCACAGGCAGATTTCTAACAGGTCTTCTTTCTTTCTGTTTTTTCTTTTCTTTTCCTCAACCAGGTGATAATGAGCTTGTGCCCGAGAGGGACCACTCCAATATGGCTATAGATTTGACCTCCTGCACACCTAATGGGCAACATTCCTCCCCCAACCACTTGGCAAGCAGTAAGTCAACCATATCTGTTAATAGATGTCTCGCCAGAGCCATTTGTATGTCTGTACAGAAAAAAACAACAACTTTTATCTATAGATTTCCTCTGCTGTCTCGTTGGGTGACTGGCACAGAACGTAAAACATGTCTATTCTGAAGTCATCATCTTTAATTATTATAAAGCAAATTCATAATGTATAATTATCCTTCTAATATTTAGCAATTACTTAAAATTTCCCTGTAATCTTTGGCAGAATTTTCTGATTTAAGCCTCATTCCTGGCAGCTGTACTCACATTGGTTTTTCACTTTTGAATGCTTTTACGATAGCAGGCTTATAAGCGTCATCCTGCAACTTGTTCTTAGCACATCTTTTTACTAAGATGACATATATTCCCAGGCCTTGTGAAAGCATCTTCATAAAAAGGCTATGTTCACATGTACTGAAAATCTTGGGTTAAGGCTACACTGAGATTTCGGCCAGTAAATAGATTCATTTTAACTATTGAGTAACAGCTGCAGCCCACCAGATTCCGTACAAGTTCTCGGACTGAAGCTGGGGCTTTATACATAAGATTAAATCAGTAGCTCTACAGAAAGTCGCAGCATCACCCCTACTGTAGACAACCAATTGGGGTTATTTTTGTAGCATGTACGTAGATTTTTACTAATAGCATTAGTATAAAACAGTCGCAGAAACTTCAGCACCCACCTATAGGTAACCCTTCATGCAACCTTGCTGGGACTTTTATAGGTCTGTTTATTTGTAGTAGAAAAAGTTCTATAAAGCCCGGTGTTCAACTTTTTTTGGTCGTGAAAAACTTTAGTACAACTTTTCTAGTAGTGTATTTTACTTGTATTGTTAGAAGAGCTAAAGTTATTAATTTTTCCTTCTCGTTTTACAATGATTGCTGTGCCACCCTCTCAAATTTAGGATTAAATACCTTGATTTATCTAGGCAGCTGTCTATAGTATTGGACATTTACAGATAATAAAAAATATGACCGCTGGCCAGTCAGTCGCCACATGCACTGGAAATTACTCAGCATTTTGTACCTTTTTGGGTTGTTTTCGATTGAACCCTATGATATCACTATTGATGGACCGTTCAAAAAGTCAGTATAATTTGCTCCTGAACTGTATTGCTGCCTGGAATCCATACATATCCACATATAAATGGTAGTGTGCCTTTAGATCAGTATATGTGGCAGATAAATGTTATACAGACACATTTTTGCACCTTTATTATGGCTAAATGTGTAAGGTCAGCTGCCAATCCAATTGCCCAAATTGACAGCATCCTTGGATTTCATATTACTTTCAGGTAGGGTCATAAGACCCATGGCCGAGCCGAAATTTGGGTCCCTTGTATGGGTGCAAAAATGCATCCATGCATTTAAACAAGCTCAACAGGCACTGTGATGTATCTACTGCACAGTGGTACTCTTAGATCTATTCAAAACCTATTGTATCAAGTGTTTTTAGTGCAGTTATTTTGCCACGTTTCTCCCATTGACTTGAGCATATGTCCCGGCATTACATTAAAAAATAATGAATTCAGATTTAGTGTTAAATATAATTTAAATATTCATCGCTCCATTAGGTTTTGGTCAAGTAATTATTTCCATGTGCCTTAAATACTTAAATTGAAAGTGTGCTGGATAATTATTTTTACTGCGGCAGAACCATTCTATTGATAGCTCTTCTTTGCTGGAAGCATTAAGTTTTACACTTTCAATTTCTGAAATTCTAATGAGTCCTCCAGAGCTTCTACTGTAAGACGAATGTTCCAGGGCTGTCCGATAAAACCCACCACAATCCTGAGTAACTGTCTGAGTGTGGTCAGTCTTAATAGTTGAACGTGATAAAGTGTGCAGTCATTTTGCTATGGCAGA
Source organism: Dendropsophus ebraccatus (assembly GCF_027789765.1). Taxonomy (NCBI): domain Eukaryota; kingdom Metazoa; phylum Chordata; class Amphibia; order Anura; family Hylidae; genus Dendropsophus; species Dendropsophus ebraccatus. The sequence continues at coordinate 47,224,721 of NC_091462.1, forward strand.
GGTAATTCTCCTTCCTCTGTGGCCATTCTCAAGGACTTTGTATGTTCGGGAAAGGCCGTTTCACAGAAGCGTCATTTGACTACAGGCAGCAATGCTTCTGCTTTAGCAAACATGACCAACTATACGTCTGTCTCTTGAGAACTGAACACCTCATCTCCTGGAGCAGCGGTGTTAGTTTCTCCTGGGATCCCAGCATTAGATAACACAGCCAGGTGATTCCTTCACAGGTGTTGCTCAGCGTCTCTGCTATAGCTCTGCTTAGTAGATACGTCCTATTCATGCCTTATTCTAATGACTGTTTTATTAAGGGATTGTAATTTACAAGCCCTGTTGTAAACTTTTCCCCGTCGGAAGGGAACCAGCACCTCTCTCTTTTCCAGGGGATTACAGTAAACTAAGGAACATTCATAAAATTAGTGACTAATTTAATCGGCTTAAGCCCAGGGTTATATAGAGACTTATGTGGTGGAACGGCTGTATTAGCAACTGTCACGAGACCATTGCCGTCCATAGGAATAAACCATGGTGGGATTACCATGCCTATGTGATTCCCAATATAATTGTAAGTTGCTTCATTTATCCAAAATGACTCCTTACCCTAGAAAAATAACGTAAGGTACTAGGTGTCTCCTTTCTCTATAAACTGCTCTTTATGCCTATTGTAAAGATAGAAATTAGGTGGGGCTTAGCTACTTCTATGTAAGGAAGAGAGCCTGAATGGTAAGTTAAATAGGGACTGTGGTTTCAACAAATTTTGCTTTGGTGAATGGTATAAGCAAATATAAGAAGCTTTGTAATGTATCTTATCAGACAAAATGCTCCTTCTCTTGTTATCAAGCATCTCCCCCTCCTGCCCCTGTAGAACTCTTTACTGTCCTGAGGAACAAATTAGGAAAATCTATGGCATGAGATGGGATTTGAAGTGCCTGGGTACGCTGGGAGATAGGGGCAGCTATGTAATAAGATATCTCACCACAGGGCTTTATACACAGTTAAGACTGCTAAGTATTGCTTTATCATGGCTTCCATGCCTCTGCTGCTTTTTAGGATATACGCAAGGATGAAAAAGTGCAGTGTGTGTGTTTGTGCGCCTGTGTGTGTGTGTGTGTGCAGACATAATAGACATAGGGCTTAACCCACCAGCACTGGGAAAGCTGAAAATTACAAAGTTCGCTTGGAGAGCAGATACATTTAGAAAAAACAGCATGCATAAGGTATATGATGGCCAGAGGTAGTGCGAATTCTCATCTAGTTCAGTGCTTTGGTTAACACTCTCCATGCTTTGCTGTTTCTATGTATACACAGTGCTGCCTCCTGTATCTAATTCCCCCTCTTTTAGCCTGTTCGCAGCAGCAGTTCAGTGGCTAGTGTAACCCCCTTTCCCTACTGTGCTGCTGCTGTTTTTAAGTAACCCGGTCTCCCTCCACATGCCATGTATACTGCATATATTCCCCAGCACCGTGCCAACCTGTTCACCAGCTCTGTGTCATGGCATAGCTAAAGTAAAGGAAGTACCTGTGTGTGTACTACTGGCAAACAGCCCACCCTTGGTCACTCCCCCTGAAATGAAGAGACTGAGAATTATCTACACAATATGGTTCTCAATAAGAACACTAAATTCATCTTATAACCCCTCTAAAGGGTTAATATAACAAAACCATGTAGGAGGGGGGAATGATATAGAGTGAAGAAAAATGTATGTGACTACAATCAGGTGCACACTTTACTTGGGTGAGTCATGAATCAAAGGTATGTGTATCCCGATCCTGAAGATCCCAGGAGTAAGAATAGAAATGGAACCTGTGGTGAAAATAGAACCTAATAAGACCCAAGTCACATTACTCTATGGGTCCTTGCTGCCATTATACTTTGGGGTTCTGTCAAAAAAGTTGATGTATATGGTGGCCGTAGACTTAAAAGGGGTAGTTTTCTGGAATTGTCATTAGCATAGGCCATTGATGACTGATTGGTGGGGTGCCAACAACTGCCCCCCACCTCTAGTCAGCTCCAGCATATACTGTACACAATGAGCAGGGCCAGAAGCCTCGGCTCCTCCGTTCATTGTGTCATGGCAGTGGGACAGACCAATTGTAATGTACTATGCTTTTGTGACACCCCACCCCTCCCAAATAAAAAAAAAATATATGGTGAATGGACATACAGGCTTCGCACCTGAGTCTAATAATCACTGACAAGCTGCCACCTTGTCTCTTGTTCTCTTACCTTAAAGTGTCACTGTCGTATTTTTTTATTTTTTGCAGAAATCAATAGTCCAGGAGATTTTAAGAAACTTTCAAATTTATTCAAATTCAGTTTATTAGTCAAATATTTCATTATCTGCATTCAAAAAGACTTTCCCCAGGTCCCCCTCCTCTCCTTTTTCTTTTATTCACTGCTCATTATCAGGAAATCTCGACTCTTTTTTTTACATCAGTCGAGCCCTGTCTGTTCTATGGAGAGGGGAGGAGGGAGCAGGGAGATTAGTTAGCAGCAGAGAACAAAGGATTACACAGCGGGACCTGTGTGAAAGCCATATTCAGAAGTCAGAGAGTTCAGTGCTGACTTCAGAGGAGATAGCCCGGTGATGTAGCTGTAAATTAACTCTTTGTTGTCCTGTTTCGGCTAATAAACCCAATTGCAAAGTTTCCTAAAGTCTCCTGTTCTATTGATTTCCGCAAAAAAAAAAAAATTAAACGACTGTGACACTTCAAAGGGTAACTTCAAGTATATTGCATTAAAAGTGATGGCAGAGGATGTGTGGTCCAGTTGCATTGGAAGCCCCCATATTTATTATTATTATTATTATTATTATTATTATTTAGTAGTAGTATTTGTTGGGGTGAGAGCTCCAAATGCTTACTTCAGAACATGTCCATGCAGTCAAAACACCTTCTTTAGCCTATATAGCATAGCATTATTGCATTCTTAGTAAGTTTATTTCTTCTTTGGAAATAAGAGAACAGACCCCTGTGTGTGCCCACTCTCCGTATTGGGACAGGTTTTAGTTGGTGCTGCTACAGTGTAGAGTTCTTCAATGTTACCTGAGCCTGCAATTCATAAAACATTCTGACCAGAGGTCACCTTGCTCCTTCTACTACCTAAGACTCCTGTTTTGCCGGTTATTGTGGAGGAAGTCTGCCTTACAGCTCCACGCTATCTGTGTCTGTTTGTGGTATCCAGGTCCTTTTCTCTTTCCTGCAGACATCATTCTCTGACAAATCCATACACAATAGCCGAGTAGACTGGATCCAGCTTCTTCTATAGAAAGAACCCTACCTAGCTGGATTTTTCTCAGTGTTGACGGGTGACAAAGGGGAGTTGAAAAACAAGTTGTTTAATGGGACAAGCGAAATGATGATGTAGCGTAGCATAATTTTATGTAAGACAAAGGCAAATACTAAAAGGAATTGCTCCCAACAAGAACTAAGGCAAAGTTTTGTTCTGCCCATTTTCCTATGGCAGAGAATTCCGAGAGCTTAGGACCATAACTTGTAGGATAGATTGAGGCTTCATAGTCTTTTTGACCTGTAATAAAACTTCTAAAGTTAAAATAAAGTTAAGCCAGTAGAGACATTGGGGGAGATTTATCAAACTGATGTAAAGTAGAATTGTCTTAGTTGCTCCTAGTAACCAATCAGATTCCACCTTTAATTTTTCAAAGAATCTGGGAGGAATGAAAAGTAGAATCTGGTTGCTAGGGGCAGCCGAGCCAGTTCTACTTTACACCAGTTTGATAAATCTCCCCCATTGTTTTTACCAATTCAATAATAGTTATAGGGTGTACCTGTTGCTTTTCTCACTTAAATTTACAGTACAGGTCATGCTCGCCACTCAGGTTTTAGTTTTTTAAGGGTTTTATTTATTTATTAAAGGGGGTTTATCCAGGATTGGAACAGCATAACAGTTTCCTTTCAAAAACAGCACCACCCCTGTCCTTAGGTTGTATGTGATATTACATCTACTCATTTGACTCCAAAGGAACTGAGCTGCAATACCACGCGTGAGCTAGGACAAGAATGGTGCAAAGTAACAAAACTTGGGGTAAAACCTTTAAAGTATGACATCTGTTAAAAGTTTGTTTTCTATGTATTCTGTGCTTCTAGGTGGATATACCATTATACAGAACAGTGCAACTACCTATATAGGGTGACAGAAATACTGCTCCCAATACAGCTAATGTGGCTGAAAGGAAGTAGTGGCTACTTCCTGTTCAAGAAAGGCAGGAGAAGTATGAAACTCGTATTTCTGAGCTTTCAGACATAGCTAGACTTTTGTTTTTAGCAATTACGTTAAAGAAGCAGTGTAGGAATAAAGAGAAGGCTCTTCTATAGAAATTGCACAACACTTGCCCGTGGACTGTGTATGGTATTGCACTCAGCCCTTTTACAGTAAGTTTATTGACAGTAAAGGCACTGACACTTTTGTAATCCTCGTCAAACCCTTTATTTAGAAATAACACTTACACTTTTGAAAATGGAAAGTTATTTAAAGGGGTTATCCTGTGAGCTTAAACACTTCTATCTTATTTAGGGTTATATTACAGAGGCCAACTACAGCCCGATCATTTTAGTAAACGAGCGCCAATCTGCTAGATTGGCACTTGTTTACTGGACCTATTAGAAGGCAGATAATCGGGCAGTAAGGGCTGTATGGACATTGCCAGCCCTTGCTTAAACACCTGATACCTTACCTCTCCCCACACCTGGTGTTCTCCCTGCAGCAGCGTCTGAGCAGCCTGTCAGCCATCGGCCGTGCATCGCTATTACACATAGCGATGTGTGGTCACTGCCTGACTATTTTGAAGTACAAACGTAAACCAATGATCAGCCGATGATTGTTTTATTCGCTGATCGTTGTCTCTATTAAATGGAGCGATAATTGGCTGAATCGTCCCGATTCGGCTAATTATCGCTTCGTGTAATAGGGCCCAAACTCCCCAGTGCTCCGGTTCTGGCCACGTGCTAACACTGCCCCAAGGCGTTCTCCCCACTTGACCGAAAGGGCCACTCAATATGGTGAATTTAGTGGTCTCCTAACAGGAGCCACCCCTTGGCTGAGGGATATATGGCAAGTCCTGTGTTTTGAGACTCCTTAATTGAGGCTCCACAGACATTTTTACATATTTATTTTTGCACCTAGGTTTTCACTATGTTGAGTGCTTTAACAAGCACCCGGCAGTGTTATCTTTGGCTGGTCCCCCAGAGATTAGTGATCTGTTTCCTGTATGGCTCCACTAGACATTGCTCCCACCTAGCCAGAATCTTGATCTGAGGGGCAACACCCCGAAACAGCTGTATGTGGATGGATACCTGGCTTTAGTATTTCTCTTTTCATATCCTTAGACTCGTAAATTGAGTTAAATATTGACTGAAAGGGCCACTTAATATTCCTTTTTTTGGAAGGATATGTGGCTAGCCCTTAATTAAGGATCCACTGACTATTTACCATATTAATAATCTTTCTAATGGACTGGTGTGGGCCACACCTCTGAGACATGTTACTAGTTGTGACCGCTGCATGTGGGCCAAACCTGACTTACAGTACATGTGGTGGCCAGTGGCATGGTTTCACCCACATGAGACTGTTGCACTTTACTACATGCCCTGGTGGTGTGAACCACCCCCTTGAAGCAGCACGCTGAAAACTATGTCGACCTGTGTCAGGAATCGTGGAAGGGAATAGGTTTTTATTTCTCAGGAAAACCCCTCAGAGTTCTATTTATGCCGGCCCTTACATCCATTCTTGCTGACATTTACAATGGTTCATATGTCTTGTCTACTAAATAGGTTCTATGTCAGATTCCTAAAGAACACACGTGTGATTTCTATCAGGTGAACATTAAGTTTTATTTCTGGCATTTAAAAACTTTAATGTTTTTACTTGCCCGATATTTACAGGTTTAAAAATAATGACATGTAAACTACTGTATATCCCATGGCCCAGGTATTACATGGTCCTAAAAGAGGTTTCCTACAATTAAATATTTTATCTGCAACACATTAATGAAAAACATTAATAAAAAAAAAACTTGTATCTAAGTATTGCTTTTGCATAGGTGTCATGGTGTGCCCTACTTTTCCCATGATTCCTGTTCCTTCGTACCATGTTACCCTGTGTTCACATAAGTGTTATAGGCAGTTCATGTTGTCAAAGGGGAAACCATGAAAGAGCCTGTCAAGCTCCAATGTAAATCATTGGGTCTGTCCGATACCATTAAGGTCCTGTTACAATAGACCCAGCACTGCACCATGGCTTCCATTATGCACTGAGGCCACAAAGCTGATGTAAACCAAGATCAATAAAACAAAATATTAACCATATTACTTTTCATTTTACATTTTCTGTCATTTCTATCAGTGAAATGTTTTATCTTCTGTCTCACCAGTGATGTCTTTAGAACTAGATAGTGTAGCATCAGATTGGTTAGGTCCCAGACGTCTAGAAATGTCATTCGCCAAGAAAAACCCATTTGCGTTTATAGGTCAGGCACATACAGCTGGACAAGAGAAGCGTGCATTGTTTCAGATTTCAGAGCGAAGTTTAATTTTGTGTGCTAAATAAAATAAAAGCCCTAAAAATAATCTAAAACGTTATGGATAGTACCGCCATTAATTTAGAATAAAAGAAAAAAACACCCCCAGACTTCAATAGTAAAGTACAATCTGTGATCATGATTTACCATCCTTTCCTGATGACTCCTGTTGAGCATGTGCAGAACTCATGCGCTACTCATGCAGCAACTCACAAGCTTTGGGTACAAGTTATAGCAATGTACATTTTTATTTTGGATCCTGTTTATTTTAGTCTTTTCAGATCATATAATGTAGTGTGTGCTTTAAATATATATCACACCTATCTTTATGATCTTGACTTCTACTGCACTGCATCAGTTCCCTTTAGATGTTAACGGTATGTCTTACATTGCAACAGTCGGTATGAAAATAAAGGCAAATAGTAGTAGGCACTGTAGTAGTATTATGTCAGAGTAGTGCACACCATTGTCAAACAAAATGACCGATGTTGTACCAGCCGTACAGTGATGTCATAAGTTACTATTAAAGGAGAAGTCCGGCGAAAAATTTTATTAAAGTATTGTATTGCCCCCCAAAAGTTATACAAATCACCAATATACACTTATTACAGGAAATGCACATAAAGTGCTTTTTTCCCCTGCACTTACTACTTCATCAAGGCTTCACTTCCTGGATAAAATGGTGATGTCACGCCCCGACTCCCAGAGCTGTGCAGGCTGTGGCTGCTGGAGAGGACAGATGGCAGAGGGACACTGAGGGACACAGGGCACTGGAGAGCAATAGCTCTCTGCTGCTAAAGGTAGCTTTTCTTTCAATGCTTGATGCTAAGGGCCCTATTACACGTAGCAGTAATTGGGCGAACCAGGCCACCTCAGATGATTATCACTCTGGGAAATAGAGACAACGATGAGCCGATAACAACGATCATCGGCTGATCACGTTGAATGGTCTGACACCAAAATCATCTTCCTCTGACCGCGCATTCCTGCGTGTAATAGTGATTGGCTAAGAGACTGCTTTAAAGCTGCAGTTATGGTGTCGGAAAGCAAGCAGAGGACAGAAGACCTGGAGCGTGACGAGGTAAGGTATGAACTGTTTAGGGCAAGGGCGGCATATGAGAACTGTTTTAGTGTAATCTACTGAAAATTGTGGTTGGTGCGATTCTTCAGCAGTAAAAAGCACAGCTAATATACAGTAATTATATCAGGCTTGCTTTAAGACTTGCTTTTCTAGCTGGTTATGTAAAATTTTTCGATAGGTTGGGAAAAGTTCTGGGTTTCAGATGGAGGTAAGGAAAGCAAGAAGATCCAGTTCTGATTTATTGTCTAAACAACCCTTGTCAAATTCCACCTTCTTATAGGTATTTTCACTCTCCCTCCAGCAATGCAGTTATTATGGGTGAAGTTCAGAGTTCTTTTTTTGCAATTATAAGTTCTCCCTAAAAACAATCTGTCTGTCTGGCCCTGTCCATCTGCCTTTCTGTGTAATTGCTATAGAAAACTATGCACTTATCTGAGTCTTTGATGTAGAGCGTCACTAGCTAAAGAATGTTTAAACACCTATATAGCAGTTTTGACTGCAAGGTTAGGGAACAAATGTCCTGCTTCTAAAAATTTAAAGGGGTCATAGAAATTCATGGCTGCCCCCCCCCCCCCAAAAAAAAAAATTGTGGCACTTGTGTTCCACAGGTTGCTCTTTTAGGAAACTGCAGCAATGTTTTTCTAATCCTGTAGGGAGTTTTATTGTCCCCTATCTGCTGACATTTGTTCCCATGCAAGAGCCAGTATGTAAGTAAGGCTATATTCCCACTACATTTCTGTACCCTTTTAGGCTCCAAGTTGGCTATGCCTCTGCACCCTTATATATAGCCCAACATAACTATTAACGTTAAGGACAGTAGAGATGAGTGCAACTGGAGCATGCTCAAGTCCATTTATTCGTCATTTAAATTCTGGTGGCTGAAGAAGTTGGGTTTAGCCCTAGGGAGTCAAGGAAAACATGGATATGGCTGTATACACTTTCCTGGACTCCCTAGGGCTACATCCAACTTCTTCAGCCACCAGAATTCAAATTTCGATTGATCAGACTCGAGCATGCTCCACCTGCACTCCTCTCTAATGGGCACATTATATACTCTGTTTGTGCAGATATGGGGGTCTTCCATGTGAGGCCCACACAGAGTGGAAATGGACTGAATATAGTCGCAATGAGACACATTGGACTTGTCACTATTCTATTAAGAACAGATATAGAAGTCTAAACAATATAGCGTCAATGAAGCCTGATATAAATCTTGTTCTCGGCTTTGACTCGGCATTCCCATTGTTGGGTTTCTTCCCTAATGTGTTCCATCTTGCCACTTTGTTGATGGCCCCTAATATGTATACAATCTTGGGGAGGGGGGTCATTGCTGGCATTACAACTTTCCAGTTTACCCAAAAAATACTTAGACTCTGCTTACCATGATAAAGTAATATGAGGCACATGTAGCTGTACATGCTCTAGTGTAAAGCAGGTGTCATAGTTGGTGGTGTGTCATTCTTTTGACATTTTAGATATTTGTTGTATGTTATTCTCTCTACAGAAGGCTAAGTGAAGACAGGTGAGTGATGCCATGCCCATATTGCCATGTGCCCTGAGGCAACCAAAGTGACAACCCTATCAGATTTCTGACTTCTACACTTTTCTCCCGAATTGTGGTTAGCCAGCTCTATAATTGACATTGGGTGGGGCAGGAGCCGGGGGGGTTGTAGGGTGGCCACAGGGAGAAACTGAGCCTCTAAGGAGAAGAAAACTGACACTCTTGCTGGGAGTCTGGGAAACTTAATTTCTCCAACTCCCTTAAAGCATTAAACATATTGATGGACAGCTGAGGTGAGATCTGCCGCAGATAATGGCTTTCATCTTAGCAGAAGGTGCAGTGGAACTTGCAGGGATACTTTATTTAAAACTACTGACTTTAGGCCCATGTTTACACTGTGAGCCTGTGTTTTGCATCTAAGCTGTTTTTGGCCCTTGTTTACAACGTTCTTTGGCCTTGTTTTCAGACCTTTTCTGGTGATATAGCTCTTGCTGTAGCCCAAAAAGTATCTTTTTACACAGAAGACTTCAGTGATTCATGACATGTAATATGTTGCAGTTTTACCTGTACCCACTCCAAAGACCCTTAAAGCGTAACTGTCATTTAAATGGCACTTTTCAGGACTATGAATAGTATAAATGCTTTTCAAGTATGAATAGGACAAGCGATTTTAAGAAACCCTGTAATATGTTTTATTAAGTAAAAGAGTTTCCTTCTGTATTCAAAAAGCTGTTTTCCTACCCCCCCAAACACACACACACTTCAGAAGAAGCAGGATTTCTGTGTCCATTTGTTCTATGGAAAGGGGAGGGGCTGAGTGGGCTCAGCACGGAGAGGAGAGAAGTGTCCCCTGCACAAAACATCATCCTACAATCTTCTCTCGCCAAGTTCCTAGATAAGCACTGACCTTTCTGACCTGTGAGTCCAGTGTTTTATCTGCCCAGGCAGTCTCCAAACGGCTGGGCTACTTGTCTGCTCTTCCTGCTCACACATCACCCTCAGCCCCTTCCCCCACCATAGGTTATAATGGGACTTTGCAAATACATCTTCACTTTGCTCCTCTGTAATGAAGACCGCTTTGCACAGATAAGAAGTGAGGTGTGTGTGTGTGTGTGTGTGTGTGTGTAGGAAAACAGAGTGTTTTTGAGTACAGAAAGAGGCTTTTTTACCTAGCAAAACCTATTACAAAGTTTCCTAAAATCGCTTATACTATTGATTTCTGCAGAAAAAAAAATAAATAAAAATTCAATGGCAACATATCCTGACAGTACATAATAATCTTTCAGGGTTACCTGTTCCTCACCCGTCCCACACTATGTAAACCTCAGTGATATAGCCTCTCATTCATACAGAATGGCAATATTGATCCTTGTTTTTTTTTTTTTTACCAAGATGAGGAGCAGGACATAGCTGTTCCATCTCAACACCTAAAATCTCTAGATCCTATTATTCACATTTCTTGGAAAGCTGGGCGATCTCCTGTATGGTCACCATTACAGCTTGCACAGGGTGGTGTCACGGCCGCGGCGGCGTCCCGTGCTCCGGGCCGCCGCCGCGACCTCTCCATGCAGCCGCCGGGGTCCATGTGCAGGGACCCGGCGCTGCTACCAGTTCGGCCCCGGGGGGCGCCTTACCTCGCCCCGCTCCTGTCACCGCTGTGCCGGCCGGCGTGCGCGGCCCCGCCTCCTAGGGCGCGCGCGCGCCGGCTGCCTCAGTTTTAAAGGGGCAGTCCGCCCCTAATTGGTTGCTGCACATCACACTCTCCTATAATTCCAGCCCTGCCCCACTACAGGTGTTGGAGCCTCTACATGCTTTCCATAGCGTTTGGCCCAGCTCCCTGTTGTTCCTGACCTCAGTCCTTGTTCCTAGTCCCTGTCCTCTGTCCCGGTCCCTGGTGCCTGTCCGCTGCTTTACCATTGTTCCTGAGCTCTGCCTGCCACCTGCGGTTACGCCTACAGACCTCTGCCTGCGTTACCATCTGCCTACTGCTCCTGCCACGCCTCGCCTGCTGTCACTAGCAACCAAGCCAGGGGTAGCGACCTGGGGGTTGCCTGCCGCAGCAAGTCCATCCCGCCTTGCGGCGGGCTCTGGTGAAAACCGGCGGCCCCTTAGACTCCGCTCCCTGGTGCGGTTAATACCATCGCTAGTGACGGTCCAGTGGATCCACGACTCCAGGCGTTACAGGTGGTTTCACAACTTCTCTAGACTACTGAATGGCAAACCAGTGTATTTTATGCTGGAGTGCTAGATGTACCTCTCAATAATATATCAGGCTTGATATTTGGGAGCCTGAGAAAACAGTGACAACAATCCCAATAAAATTGTGGTGGGGTCTTACTAGATGTCACCCAGCTTTCCTACAATCATATACTGCTAAATATTAATGTTGACATCACCAAGACCATACCTGGAACTGCACATAGTTATTAGTGTATCTGATTATTCATGTAAGTAGCCTATGATTTGAGATTAGAATATGTACGGTTACTTACAAAATAGCAGTTGTCACTATTACTGCTAAGGCAGCATTAAATTTCAGTTTTTTTGATTGTTCACACTACAGTAAAGCAAGAGTTAATGACATGGCTTGTGTTTGTGTTACAGTTGCGTGACCCGTCCCATCCACCCCATTCCTTAACAAACCTTTCGCCAGTCCCCTCCGCACCTTCCTAGATACTCCAGGTTATTCTGGCCTGTGGCCAAAACCTGTCAACCTGTTTTTTTTTTCTTCACTTTTTTTTCTCTTACATAAATTCCCTCCCACCTGTATTTTCTTCCAACAGAACAAGTTTCTGGTCTTTCCACATTTTCTCTTCAACATTTCCAAGGTTATATCCGGGTGGATTTAAGTACTCGCCTTTTTGCTTTGCACAGGGGACTTGTTCTTATCATGATTGTCTATGTAAGTAGGGCATACGAGGTTCCCTAACATTATGTACCAACACTAAAAACCTCGTATTAACGTGACCCTCACACCTTGGATGGTGGCCATATGTTCCATTTACACTATAGGTTTGTTATTGTAAGCTGTGGCCATAAATGTCTTCAAATCTATCGAGCAGGCTATCCCTGAAATTCTAAAAGTAATGCACCTGTCATGGAAAACAATGGCCGACGCATTTCAGTCACAAAGGTGATTGGTAATGGTACACTTTGGTTGGATTGTAGTCAGTAGGAGGTCTGATGCCTGGCCATGTCAGATTTTTGTACATGGCCACCGTCCGCTTTTGGCCAGTGTTGGCCAATGACCAACAGTAACAGCCATATAGATGCTAGTTTTTTTTTATTCCTTTATTTTTATTACATTTACAGTATATACAGTAGTTTTTCAATTATCCATAAATCTTTGATAAATCTCCCCCTATGACAACAGATCTGCCACCAGCATTCAGTCCCATTTGTCTGAATAGAAAAAAGCCACCAAACACTAAGGCCCCCTTCACATTTCCTGGCAATTGCTCCCGGACCAGTCAATCATGGTGCTGCATTTACCTGTATGCGCTCCTGATTAGGAGTGTGAACAGTTAAAGGGCCGGCGGCACTTGCCTGGATGCTAGCGCTGGTCTGGGCTGCCACATAATGCATCCAGAATTGCAGACACATTCCAGATGTGCATCCAGAGCTGTCCAGAATTCCGAATGCCCCCATATAGTGCAGGAATTCTGGACAAATAGAGGGCATACCCTAGATTTTGCATAGCTTTTTTCAGGCGCAGACTAACCTCTTGGGAAAATCCTGAAAGTTATCCATGCCCAATAGAACCCTATGGGTCTCGAATTTTATCCAGATTTCCTGATAAGAAATCCAGAAAAATTTACCGGACGTATAAAGGAGGCCTGAGTGTAAATCAAGCAGTATGGGTGCTTCTAAATAGATCTGGATATTGGACTATGATAATCCATAAGGTTAACCATGGCATTTAAGGTCATGCAGTTTTATAAAAAAAAAAAATCAAAATGGTAATTTTCACTTCCCCAAATATATTTCTGGTCTCCTCCTAAGTTCATACTAATCTTATGGCTTTTCACAGCAAATTCTGCGGTATAGCATGTGGTAAGTATATGGGAACAGATACTGCTGGCAATGTGCCAATAACGTCTGTCGCCACATACTTGCTACACACTATTAACGCCTGGTAACATGTCCTTGGCGCGGAGCACTTCTGCGCACCCTTTGATATGGCAGATAAGATAAAATCTAGGAGCAGCATGTTTTCTGTGCATGCTACTGTAGATGATAGCAGGGCAATAGATTGAGCGTCTGCAGGCAGTCTCCACCATGTCAGATGGAGCGTCTGCAGGCAGTCTCCACCATGTCAGAACAATACGCCTATCCCTGATGACAAACAACAGTGGTTTACTGGATATATTTTCTTTGCTAAGATATTTTGGTTTCCCTTCTCCACCTTCTCCGTTACTTAAAGATCTTCCTTGGAGTTTCATGTCTCCCGAGGGTGACCGTGCCCAAAGGACAAGAACAGAAGGGTGACATGTGTGCAATTGTTTACTGATCTGCAGCTGAGCATCACTCGCACACATCATAGCCGTCTTAGTTAACGTCTTCCTTACGCTGTGAGGTTTTTTGGGATATAAATTTTCGTAAAAGCAATTTTAGATCTGTTTGTTTCTTTACTTCAGATACTGTAAGATTCCCTTCACTGCTGTGTACGGGGGATGATAAGGAAACCTCCTTCGTGCCATAATTATACTGATCTTCTCGGCTAAGCTGAAGAAAGACACACTATGTACAATGCGCAATACACGTAAAATTTCTGGTTTTCCGTTCCAATGCCTGATAGACTCCATTGATTTCAGTGTGGTCCATCGGGTTTATGTGCTGGTATTTTACTGGCCATAACGCCGCTGCAGGCTGCACTATTTTCTGCTGTATTTTTAATGGAATGTAATGCCCAACAGAGTTTCCAATGCAGATATAAACCTCGCCTTATCATGTATCATGCCTGTATTTTATTCCATAGCTGCATTCAGGCTTCTAAGCTGAAATTTCCTAGTACACTCTGTTAATGCTAAGTTACTACTGAACTTTCAGTTCTTCAGCATTCTGAAAAGTGTTATTTAAAGTGAATGTACCTCTATTCATGTGCTGCGGCTCTTTTTTTTTTTTTTTTTATTAACCAATCAACGGAATAGAATCAATGGAGCGGTGTTACAGAGGGGAGGGGAGATTGTCACACTGAGGGCTGGCAGGCCCACCTCCAGTGCTTCATGCATGGATGGTGATAGACCGGCCTCCTGTCTGGGAATCGTAGCGGCAGTTAAAAAAATAAAAAATGACCCGCTGCACCGGCATCCCTACGCCGGGGCTGGTCTGTTCATGTAAAAGGTTTAAAGCGAATGTACCACTAGTACATCGCTTTTTTTGTTTGTACAGTATTGTGATGGCATACCTTTCTTTCCCTATAGTCTGTTCCAGAACTAAAATTTTAATTTTTTTCCTGAATATGTAAATAAGGCTGAAGTGCTATGAAAGTCCAGGGTTAACCAGTCTATCTGGTCTTCTCCACCGCCTAACCCTCTTGCATTTACCCCCTAAGTATCTTTTTTTTTAATTATTTATGGAAGTTCATCACTTATATAAGTCTTTATAATATTTTCTACATTCAACCAACAAAAACTTTTTTTTTCCCCTTCATATTTTGCCATTTAACTCATGATCAGCCTTGGACCCTTGGCCATAATAAGTGGCATTGTAGTAGGCCCTACCTCCTGCAATTGCACCATGGTCCCTTTTGAATGTGGTAGGTTGTGTTAATACAGGATGTAACTCTTGATTATTATAAGATGGGCACTGTTATTATTATTATTTATTATTATTATTATTTATTTTTTTATTTTTATTAATAACATTCTCTATGTCAACTGTAAATAGTGCCAGGGGATAGACACCTAGAACATTGTTGGCAGGAAAAGACGTTTATCTTAGAATAGATATATGTTTACCTCAGGCATCTTTGCTTTCAGTTACTTTAGATTTACCAACCTAATCTGCTGGAAGTTTGTTCCAAGCATCTACTACTATTTCAATAAAGTAACATTTTCTCCTCTTTCTGAGAAGTGGCATGGTATGGTTATTGGCCATCCTGGTAATACTAGATGTAGAATGACTAGAGATGAACACAGCTTGAGCATGCTGGATTCATATTGTTTGGCATTTAAATATCGATGGCTGAAGGAGTTGGATGCAGCCTTAGGGAATCTGGGAAACATAGATACAACCTATGGCTATATCCATGTTTTCCAGGCAGCCATTGCTGCATCCAATGTCTTAAGCCACTGGTAATCAAATGCTGAACGATCGGACTTGGGTTGTGCTCCTCACTAATAATGTTCAATTTACCGTATTTTCCGGCGTATAATGTGACTGGGCATATAAGATGACCCCTGACTTTTAAAAAGGGGTTAACCTTATGTGCCAGAAAATGTAAACCCCTTCAGGCAGGGGTTAACTGCAGCTAAATTAAAAAAACAAACAGTTAACTTGGGGTCCGTTGCCGGCATCCACGCGTCTCCTATCCCATCCCCGACGCAGGCAGTGTGACGTACACTGCTTGTGCAAGGGATCCCCGAAGCTTTCTCAAGCAGACGAGCATCTCATCGGAGAAGCTCGGCTGCTTGGGAGAGCTTCGGGGATCCGGGTATGGTTGCTCCATATGGTGGGGAGCTCAAAAATGGCCGCATCCCCACCGTATGGGGCGACCACTATAAAAAACAAACAGTTAACTCACCTGGGGCCCATTCCGGGACACAGAAGGATGCCGGGAAAGGGCCCCCGGTGAGTTAACTGTGTTTTTTTTTTTATAGTGGTCACCTCATATGGTGGGGATGCGGCCATTTTTAAACTCCCCACCGTATGAAGCAACCATACCCAGCGTATTAGACGACCCCCGACTTCTAAGGATTTTTTGGGGTTAAAAAGTTGTCTTATACGGTACTTTGTTTCATTACAGTGTCCTCTGTTCATTTTAGGTCAGTGTAGTGTTTCCTAATAGATCTATCAGTGTCCTGGGACTTGGCTCAAGATATAGATTCCATCAATCCTTTCCCAAAAGATGGTGAACATGGATGTTTTGGAGCATTCTTCGGTATAATATTTTCCAGTATTTATGGGGTTAAGGGGTTTGGGGGTTCCCAGAGGTTTCAGTCCCATAAATTGATTTCCCCCTCTGATAAGATACCAAGTAACTTTTTTGAAACTTTCCCATGTTTTCTCCCTGCATTGCTCTGGGTTTTCCTTACACGTTAACTGTTTTATGACTGCTAGGTTTCCTCATTCCATGACAAATACTTTTTATTATATCACCAAGGTCAGGAGATTTCATATTGTATTGTTTCCAATAGCATTGGTAAATTAAATATGCCATTTACATTACTGTAATATAATTTTGTCTATAATTTAGTAGGGGGTTAGAAAGCCTTTAGATTAAAAACTATTGTTTAATGAAGTGGTACAAAACATGTCCATAATTGATTTTGCTATTTGGCTATGTCAGTAGTGAATGCCTCGGGAAAATGAATGATAACCTATAGTCGAGAGGAAAAAATAAAACTTTCCTTTTATCTGTTGAAGACTTTGTTGGACGAACAACACATTATCTGGATCCTTGATGGAAATAAGGGGGAGGCTATGTGTACATTGTTACATTTTACAAACAAAAAAGGCTAAAAGTTTAAATTTTTAAATTTTTTTTTTTTATTTTGCACTGTAAAGTTTTGTTTTTGCGCCATAAGGGTATAAACACACACACCGTATACGCAGCGTATATACTGCTGCGATACGCAGCAAATATGCAACAAATACGCAGCAGATTAGATCTAAATAACTGAACACAGCATCAAATCTGCACCATCAAATCTGCTGCGTATACGGTGTGTGTGTTTGTACCCTAAGGGTATAAACCCACACACCGTATACGTAGCGTATTTACTGCTGCGATACGCAGCAAATACGCAGCAAACACGCGGCAGATTAGATCTAAGTAACTGAACACAGCATCAAATCTTCACCATCAAATCTGCTGCGTATTTGTTGCGTTTCTGCTGCGTATACGGTGTGTGGGTTTGTACCCTTAAGGACAGTTGTTGATTTTCATGCTGTATACAACAAAAGCTTTTGCCCAAACAATTGGCCATTATGTTGAGATGCATTTTGGGCATGCCAAAATATATGCTGAAAAATAGCATATTTTGACAGCTAAAAAACGGGTCCAACTCTTGATTTTCTTTGTTCTATTGTTAAGGATTACCGATAAACTATCGCTTTTGGGAACGTCCTGAAATCGTTCACCATAACCATAGTCAATTTTATTTTTTTTGCATAATAATTATCCCATGTAATAGGGCCCTTGCAGTTAATTATTGGTAAAAAA
Source organism: Dendropsophus ebraccatus (assembly GCF_027789765.1). Taxonomy (NCBI): domain Eukaryota; kingdom Metazoa; phylum Chordata; class Amphibia; order Anura; family Hylidae; genus Dendropsophus; species Dendropsophus ebraccatus. The sequence continues at coordinate 47,242,221 of NC_091462.1, forward strand.
GCAGTCCACATTACTGTGTGTGCACATACCCCCAAACATCAAGATAACCTGTCATGTTGAACAGTGTTTAAGGGAGACCAGTCAGTCGGGTCAGCCCCCGGCTCCTGCGCTTCCCGATTTGGGTCTCACCGTGGAGATATGGGCGTCAGCTCATCAGCACGCTCAATATGCAGATGAGATGAGTCTGATGGCCATAGGAAATCACTGGAGCAGTGATTTTGTATGGCCTTTGAAATCATCTCAGCTCGTCTGCATATTGAGCACGCTGATAAGCTGATGGCTATATCACTGCGGTGGGACTGGGAAGCGCAGGAGCGTGTATGTGTGCTGGCCCCTGTCTGGGGGTGGTGTGGATTCAGGCGGGCTGACCCAGCTGACAGGTCTCTTTTACCTTCAGATGCTTTTAATCCAAGGTCTGTCCTGCGGTCCGTTCGGCAGGTGATGCAGTTATTGTCATAAAAACAACTTTTAATCCAGCAGCGCTGTGTCTAACGGCCGGGGCTTACATTTGTATATGCATTAGGCTGGCACCACCTCTCCATCCTTCCTCCCCACCCTCCTCATCATTAGGAATGATCCAGGAACATTTACTGCTGTTTGAGCTTTGCACAGGTGTATTAACGGTCCAGCCCATGTGCCGGGCTGCTACAGGTGGGGAATAGGAAGCAATCTGCCTGGAGTATTCCTAATGATGAGGAGGGTGGGGAGGAAGGACAGAGAGGTTGTGCCAGCCTAATGCATATACAAATGTAAGCCCCGGCCGTTAGACACAGCGCTGACGGATTAAAAGTTGTTTTTATGACAATAACTGCATCACCTGCCGAACGCACCCCAGGACAGATCTTGGATTAAAAGCAGCTATCCGAAGGTACAAGTGGTTTGGGGGGGCAGATTGTGGGTACAGAGTCGCTTTTAGGTATCTTTGTGGTGTGAATGCATTTTATATATCCATTTTATATATCTGAATTGCAGTTATCAAAGACTCCTTTTTCTTTTAAGAAATAGGATTTATTAAGGTAGTTTACTAAGGAGGCATTTGCATTACGTTTTTGGCCCTATGTTGAGATATATGTAAGTAGCCTGCCGATGAGCTATACCACATGTATTGAATTCTATTGAACTCAATAGCAGAAGGTATGTTTGTGCATGTATACATTAATTTTAAGGTATACCTGTCACTAATGCTTTTGACATGTCCTAGGTATTAGGAACTTTTTTGTTTTGCTCAGTATTTGCGGCTTTCAATAAAATGGACATGCACAAATGGCTGAAAGAATGGGTAGACTTTTTAATCTTTTTTTTTTTTAAATGTAACTATGCCCATACTGGCCCATATTTACTTAATCTCTCTTGTTAAAGTTTACACTGTCTGCACTGTCTGCATGTAAGAATGTGCCAGATTTAGCTCCGTGGCTCAGACTGTTCGATAAACCTGACGCTTACTTTAGTTTAAGTTTAGATGAAGTTTTAGTTGTTTTAAACTACTGCACCAGATTTTTGTTGCGCTTTTTTTTCAGCAGAAACTGGACTCAGTGACCTAGGTTTACTATTCTGCTGTGTTTGTGTGGGACTCAAAAATATAGTTTGATGCGTTTTTGAGCCCCACACAATGACCATATACTTTCAGGAAAAGAACGCAACGTTGTAATTTACTGAGGAACCTCTCTAAGTGGGGTCAGAAAGGTAAAGCTCAAGACGGGTGTGTCGTATGGCAATCCCAAAATCTCCATACACTTCCAATAACTGACGGCCAAATAATCGTTTGTCTGTCATTTATCTCTTTCACCCACTGCCTGTCCTCCCCATATACGGGAACATTCAGCATAGCCAAGTTTTTATGTATTTTATATGGAAAGGGGTATGCTGCAGAAAGAGAGAGAGAGAGAGCTCTCCCTGTGGCTTATCCCTCCCAAAACAAAGGGGTCAGTTGTGATTTTCCATCACGCCTGACCCTAATCTCTACTAACGTCATCTGGTTGTTTGGGAGAGCCCCATACACCTTACATTGATGTCTGAATCTAGCTGTCCAAAGTCTAATGTGTATCATGGGGACCTTTAATTCAAAAATAGTGGAGAATAATGTGTTAGATTTGGTAAGAGGTGCACAATACAGTTTTTTTGGTGGATATTGACTTCACTGCAATAAATTGTCATTAGTCTCTGCACAGGTTTTTTTTTTTTCCCAACATGAAAATGTTTCAATCTCATGCACTTTTACTGCTACAACAATTGCACAGAAATCCACAGGGAATGTGCAACGTGTGGCCATACCCTGATGTGTAGGGGTCTGCCTCTGGTTCCTTTGCAGCAGGCTATAAATTCTTATAAAGTTTTATACCACGGACACCGTCTTTGTCGAGCGAGGCTCACATGGGTCAGCCAGGGGGTGAATTCATGAATTACAGCTACTCTCTAAGGAAAATGTTATGGAACCGGTTTCATGGCTGTAAGCTAGTGCTGGTGCTGCCAGAGCAAGTGCAAAATAGGGTGTGTCCAGTGGAGGTTTCTAAAGACAGAAGATCCCAATCGGTATCGTCATCTTCAGAGATCAATACTATGTCATGTATATTATAGAGTTGTCACTGCTACATGGCATTTCTGCGTATGGCCTATCATGCAACTAGTTGTTTGCCACTTATCGGTGGTCAGACCATTCCAACAGAAGTGTGATTGCTATCAGACAGCTAGCACATAAAATTATCGGAAATGTACAACAATATATGGTTGTGTGAAGTGGTCCCCTGTGAGACACATCCTCATCCTCCATGGTCTAGACACAGTCTACCTCAGAATGAGTGAGGGGCTCACCCTTCCTGTGCTGGCACTGCTGCCTGCTCTCCATTCATCCTCCATGGGGCCTCCTATAGAGGGATTAAGGACTCTATTCTTTCTTGGGAAATTTTTGTCCCTGATTTTGGGATCGGTGGATTAAAATATCTAGTCTTTACTGAAAAAAAAAAACTATTAAAAACCATAGCTTGTGTGTATCTTCTGTAGATACTATGTTGTAATAGAGTTCTATGGTGGGGTTCCTGAGCATGCGGAATGGCCCTTTCCTCATAGGTTTATAAGAGATATATGGAAAAAGCAAAGCAAGATACGCTACAACATACACCGTATAACGACTAGCCAGTTTGTGTTACTGTCTATAGTGATTTGCTGCTGAGGACACTGTTCTTTTACAACTGGAGAAGAGCAAACTTAGGGCCCTATTCCACCGGACGATTATCGTTCAGATTATCGTTAAAGCGTTCGAATCTAAACGATAATTGTTTGTTTGAATAGCAGTTGACGAGTAACGACCGAACGAGAAATCGTTGATCGTTTATTAAGACCTGGACCTATTTTTTTTGTTGCTCGTTTGCAAATCATTCGCATTGAATAAGAAGTCGTTTGGTCGTTCGCAGTAGTGACGAACGCAATAGCGACGACAAGACGACCACAAGAACGATCATAAGTAACAATTATGTTTCCATGTAAATGGGCAAATGATTTCAGGTCTTTCATAATAGCGGTCGTTTGGATCGTTTATCGTTAACGATTATGCGAACGATAATCGTCCGGTGGAATAGGGCCCTTACAGTCAGTTCAGGTTCATTTGGTCCTGGACACTCACTGACTTATTTAACTCGGTGGCTGGAGAAGATGGATGCAGCCCTAGGGCTGACTGAAAAAGAGGGATACAGCAATATGACTGTATCTATGTTTTTCAGGCAGCCCTAGGGCTGCATCCATCTTCTCCACCCGCCGGGAGTCAAATTCTGAGTATCTGGGATTAAGCAAATCTAAATTTACTGTACGTTCACTTATTTCTATTTTAAACCCCTAAGACTGTGATTTGAGTCTGGATTTGTCCATTGAGAGTTTAGCCTGTTTTCTCGACTTATTGCCACTTTCAGTATCCGGCCGTGATGAGGACTGTATTACCTTCTGCTTTTGACCATAGCTCTTAGAGCCCTATTCCACCGGACGATTATCGTTCACATAATCGCTAACGATTGACGATCTCAAACGACCGCTATTGCGAAAGACCTGAAAACGTTCACTCATTTCCATGGAATGATAATTGTTACTTATGATCGTATTTGCGATAGTTTTTTCTTCGCTATTGCGTTCGTATCTACTGCGAACGACTGAACGATGTCTTATTCAATGCGAACGATTTGCGAATGTTTTGCGAATGAGCAACGATAAAAATAGGTCCAGGTCTTATAAAGCGATCAACGATTTTTGGTTTGGTCGTTAATCGTTAACTGCATTTCAATCGAACGATTAGCATTTAGATTCGAACGATTGAACGATAATCGTCTGGTGGAATAGGGCCCTTAGCCTGTCCCTTAAAGACTTTCTGGCCCCAGACTGCTTCACTCTAATTTTTGACACTCCAACAGTTCTACAACTCTAGGGCATCAAGTCTTCAAAAACTGCCATATAAAAAGTCTGCTCCTCTGCCTCTGGCATTGTTTAGCAAAAGGTTACATGCTGTAAATATACTATGACAGGGACATGGTGATGTACAGTAGGCGCTGGTCAGAGGTGGTGATGGGGGGGGGGGGGGGGGGGTCTGACCTCTGAGACAAGGTCTAGCCAAGCCTCCTGTGACATCAGATAACGCTGCATCTCGGGAGAGAGGGAGGAGCTGGGAAACTGAAGACAATTCACATTGTTTAATTCTTTTATTTTCAACTTCCTGTCAGGGGTAAATTAAGCAAAAATATCCTGAAGCCAGTACTATGAGTGATAACTCCAATATCAATAAAATAAGATTTCTTGGGATAATAGTTTTCTTTTAATAATTTTCTGATATGCAGCACCCCTTTAACACTAACTTCCATTCCTACCCACTTACAGGCCACAGTGGCAACTATCTGATTCTAGCTCTAACTTCTCTTTTCTTGGCTCTTGAATATTAAGTAGCTTTATGTTAGCTGAATGCAGACTTCCCGCGGTGTCACTGCACAGTGTTCTGGACGGTGTCCCAGTCTATCCACACAACCCTATTTTCAATTAAATTCAGCCGCCAACTGTTGGCTTCTTAAACATGGATTGTTGTTGGCACCAGATGCTAGTATATGTAAAGCAAAGCAGCAGTGCATTGACTATGCAGTCGTATAACACATCATTTAGCCTGTAGAGTATATAGTAAGTGTGACAGATACACTTATAATAGGGCCTAATTTTTAAGGTTAGGCATTATACAGGTTTGCATCCTCCTTGTGGAAGCCATTGTATCTGTAACTGGCAATCATCTGATGGCTCCTTCACCAACTGGGTAGTCGGAGCTTGGTGAGTATGGGAATAGATCCCACTTATGGCTCAAGAGCTCTGCTTCCTATTTCTTGGCCATTTGCTCACTCCATGTATAGAGTTGTTTTTGTTTTATTTATTTTTTTCCTTTCGTTTGTTAGTTTGTATGAAAGTGATACAGAGGGCCACTTTAACCTCTGCATAGATCCGTAGTCTATCAGGATCTCAAATATCATACAGAGTAAATACAAATGGTGTAATCCATGCATCTGCTGGTAGGTCTAGAATGGCGAGATGAGCCATAAAGAGAAACCCTATGCAAATTCTGCTTGGGTCTTCTCTCCAAAAGCAAGAATTGGAGCCACTGTATGAGGGTGTTCTCCCATTTGAGCATACTTTCTTGTTTTACATGATCAGCCATTTATCTGAATGTACGCCATGTAGTAATACTTTTTCCGTGCAGCAGCCACGGCTTCTGGTCACTACAGGTCCTGCCTTTACAAGGGAGTAGCAGCGTCCCACTGCAAAGACCTGTACTGATAGTTACACAGGCTCCTAAGTCCCCATTCGTTCTTGCTTTCCCCACCGTGGCATGGAGGAGTCTGTATGAACTGGATAATCCTGCGAGACTGATGCGAACAACCAAACTTGGTGATATTGTACTGTAAATCTTCACATACATTTAGAATTTAAAAAAAATTTACTCTATGATCTTTTAGATTGCTGCCTGCTTACATTGAGCATCAGGCCGTGTAATACGACCCTTATTCATCATCTCTGTGCCCACTTGCATACGTCTACCCCACCTTCCCTTTGATTGACAGAGATCATTGAGTAGTGAATTAGAGAAGATAGGTTGGCTACCTCTGGGGGCTACCTCTTACCATGCTAGTCAATGCCTCCTGGGCACATTAGTCTCCTTTGCATATTAAGAAAAAGGTCTACATCTTGGCACTGAAAAAGAACTATGAAGATAAAATATGTATGCCCTGAATCCTAATGAGAAGCCCCGTCTTGCCGTGGGCTTATTTTAACCCCTGTTTAGCTGCTGATAAGTCTGCTTTAATGTTAAAATTTACACAGGATTATTATTAATATATATTCTAAGCTGCTGGGTGTTTAGGAATGTATTCCCTGACCTTCTTACCTTAGGTAACACTCTAACCAGGGCATATCAGACTGGCACTAACACAGACTTTTTGTTTGGCTAATGATGTTCTTGCGTGCCTCTAGTTCCTTTGTGTGCTGCTTGTATTCTGACAGATCTTCTTGGCTTTTGTCCTGCTGTGGATTTCTAGCTGTGAAACTCTGTAGGGCCGGGATTTCTCGTCTTCTGGGTATCAAATAAGTAATGAGACCTTAGGGACTTTCCTGATGTGACTGTTGGGATGAGTTGGGAGACTGTGTTCTAGTTGTCAGAGCACACTCCAACACAACTCTGCATCACTGCTTGCAAAACAACAGGCCGGTGATATCAGAAAACTTGTGGCGTCTTTGTCTTCTCGTCCTTTTGGAATATTGCAGCAATGGTGTGACATGCCTATCTGTAAATGCCTGCTAAATGGTATGTATCGAACGGGAGTCATTCCTGATCTGTTTATCTTTAGTTAAAAACATTGGATGCTGCTTCTGTTTTCTGCCATAATTAGAACAGTGTTCCAGAACATTATTTTACTATATTAGTGTATTTTGCTTCAAGTTACGGACAGTTGTCTTTGCTTCAAGAATACATTAAGCCTCACATGCACTTGGCTCCACCAGGGGTTAATGTTGTTATGGCTCCAGACAAGATTTATTCTATTGGCAAACAATCACACCCATGTAGGTTACCCAACTTTTTCTTTACATGGAGATATTTACTTTGTGCTGAAAATAAGTATTTGCTATATAAATCTTTACTAAATGTAAAGTAATAGTGACTTTTGATAACTGACTTATAGAAATTTGAGTCGTTTAGTATGCCAAAGCCATTAGGCTGGTATCACACACAGCGTTTTTTGGAAGCATTCCACTACAGTTTTTGATGCAGTTTTTTAGCCAAAACCAAACATGGACATGAAGTTCTTCTGTTATATTTCCCATTCTCTTCACACCCACTTCTGGCTTTAGCTCAAAAAACATTGTTAAAAACTGCAGTGGTATACATATACAGTGTGTGTGTATGTGGGGGGGGGGGGGGGGGGGGGGTTGGGGTAATACATACAGAGCGGTCCAGATTCACTATCAATTGAATAGCGGCTGCACAGAACATGTCAGTTCTCACCGTGTGCAGCGTTGAGATGGGATGATGGTGCACACTGATGCGCCAGCATCCCAATTAATCAGAAATGAAGATCATCTGCAGTACCGGCCGGGATGATCTTCCATAACACCGGGGGTTCTGTGACCCGGCCAGGTCACAGAAAGGCCGGTGTTTCACAATGTGTGAACATGGCCTTAGGCCTCGCTTACACACTGTATTTTTTTTTATTTTTTTATTAAACAACGGCTGTTGCTGCAGGTTTCCAACAATGGCCATTGTTTAATCAGAGCAGCTGATTGCATTCACTACTATGGAATCCTGGCCGGAGTGTGTACACACTGTATACACTGCCGCAGGCATTACATGAATAGGGGCTGCACAAAATTGACTGTGCAGACAATATAAAGTGCGGCTCCGGCCCTACTTTACATTGTCTGTTATGGTTAATTGGAACGCAGGCACACCCGAATGTGCCCACATTCCAATTAAAAAGAAGTGATGTTCAACCGGCCAGTACTTGTGAACTTCACAAACGGTCGCTGTCTTTCAGCATGTGAACATGGCCTTAGACTGTAGGGTATGAGTTTAGACCAACTATCTTACTATAAATGTACCAGAATAGCGGCGCATGGTATTCCTGTGATTTTAAAAACTTTTGACATGTCACACAGACATAGAGAAGTAATAAAACCTTTGATACCCAACCTTTCGTACCCATTTTGACCCAAATTCATAGTAAATGTGGTGCTTGTCATGCCAGCCAGTTTGTTGGCATAGATAATTCCAGAATTTTGCTGCATTTGCATTAGTAGCTCTGCCCCTGTGTATGGTATTCCATAGAAAAAAAAAAGTTAAAGGAAAAGCTAAAGGAATATTGAGAATAAATGTGAAATATACTCCTGGATGCACATCTGACTTTGATGCAAAAGAATGAATAACTTTTTGTGTCCCCTCCAACACACAATACAGAAGTTTATAAGAATCATACCCAACCATGGGGAGTCAATTAATGCCTAATTGAAGGCTGAGATTTATCTGACAGAGTTTTGAAGCCAAAGCCAGGAACTGACTATAAACAGGAAACGTCATAAAGGAAAGACCTGAGACTTTACAAATACATTTTTTGCTTTGGCTTCCAAAATCTGCCAGATAAATCTGTTTGTGTAAACGCACCATAAGATGTAGAATCCTGTCTTATACAAGTAGACACGCCTGACATGGTGTGTTTTTGAATGGCAGCATCCAGTGCCAAGTGACGTATTCTATTGTATTTATTCATTAGGTAGCCATTCCTAATTTATATGTATTATTACATACCATCAGCATTCCACTGAGAAAGCAAGATGGTTGCCAATCCCTCTTACTGATTAACTTGATTTAATGTTGTCTTTAAAGGGCATCCAAAGAGCATTCCAAACTGCTGACACTGTTAGATAGCTGTTAGACCAGGGACACACTTGGTACTTCTCATATCTCAGCCTGTGCTTCCGATTTATAGAGAAATTCTGGCAAAGAGGCGTCTCCAAGCCCCTGAAGTGCAAAGCGCTGTATACCGAGTGTCCTATGTACAGAAGCCACCTCTACTGACACTTTCAGGTGTATAGCTACCGCCCTTGATCTGCTTTCAGGAGAAGAATTCAATAAGATGGGTGTTTTCTTGAATATTCCTTGTATGGCATATTCCATTTTTGCTTTTGTTGAGTTTTTCTTAGTTATTGTTTTATTTCCTTTGTCTCTTTACCTTTTTATAGATTTTTAGTTTTCAGAAGATTAAGAAAAGTAATGGCTAAGGCTGGGTTCACATAGCGTTTTTGCAGTCCCTTTTGTTTAAAGGATGAAAAAACAGATGCATTTTTGTGAATTTGTTTTGATCTACTTTCATTGAAAAGGAAAAAGGATAAAAAAAAAAAAAGATCAAAATGCATCCTTTTTTTTTTAACGTACACAAAAACGGATGCGTTTTTGGAAAAACTGATGCACACAAATGCATCAGTTTTTTGCAAAAAAAAAAAAGGGTTGAAAAAAACGGACTGCAAAAAATGCAGTGTGAATCCAGCCTAAGAACGCTCCTGGTAATACCATAATATGTAGTGTATATATAAAAGAAAATTACTGAACTCTACTAGAACGAGAACTCTTACAGTTTTTTCTTCATCTTCTTTCTAAGATGTTTTCTTTTGATAATTTGAGATCATCCGCTACATGAGGTAACTTTTCAAATGTCATGTGAATGCAGGAAGAGACAGTTACTGAGAATGTTGCTCAAACAGCACAAGGAAAGAAAGATAGTGGAGGCTTTCATAATGATGAGATGCTTGTCACATTCCCTTATCAAAGGCTGAGAACAACAGGTTGTGAAACTAAAAATGACATCGACTTAAAGGTGTTTGCATGTTCCGACGATAAGAGACAAAGTATGCCGCAGGTCTGTAAGCACTTAATAATATACAGCGCCACCCATATACATTGCGAGCTGAATAAAAGGCAAACGCTACAGTGAAGACTGACACTGCTATAGTAGAGGAGTAAAGTTTTGTTAGCTTAATTAACACGTTTATTTGTAAAGGAAAAAATGATTTTATTGACCTACGTGATATAGTACATAGCCATCAGATCCTATGTAAGCTAGACATATTTATAGTATTGTACCTAGCAACAGGATTGACTGGAAGGCAATTGATTGGACTTGACAGCTTTCTGCCTGCAAGTTTCTCGGCAAGATTTTCACTAAGCAATGCCATACTCTGATAAACTGCTATAATAAATCCTGATCAGGAAATAAATTAATATGAATATATTATATAGTGCTTTTTAAGATATGTAACTATTCTGATGTGATCAGCCTTGAGGTACAGTAGTCCTATAGTGGGTGGACGGTGCCCTTTACCTTCATTTCACGTTCTGTTCTATTTTATTTTTATACTAGACAATAAATTGGCAAAATTTGGTGTGCAGCTTCTGCTGGTCCCCCATGGCCTTGGAGCTCACAAGATCCATCCCTTGAGACCCCCAATGCCGTATTACTTTACTGATAATATTTACATGGTGTATTTTAATAATGAATTAAGCACAGGTGTGTTTTTTGTTTTTGTTTCTTTTTCTTTTTTTTTTAATACTATAGATCCTAGATTGAGAGTTTGATAAAATAGTCCCATTTTCCCAATGGTTCTTGCAGTCCTTGTTTCTGTTGCCTCCTCTTGGAGTTCTCCATCAGCCATGTTTGGGCCCTCTTCTGTCCGGCCCCTGGTCACTTTTGTGCTGCTTGAACCACAAGTCTCTTGGGTGCTTCCCGGTGGCTTCTCCCACTCCCCCAGCCTTGATCTCTGTATATCTATACAGTCCCAATGACTTGTAATTCAGACAGCATTAAAATGAAGACTGGTCCACTTTTAACCGGGCCTACACATCAGATTAATATCGGTGCAACTCGCCAGGTTCAGTGACTGGCAATGGCTTTCTCCTCTGAAATTAGGAAAGAGCTGTTGGCCGTTGCTTAGCTCTGTATGGCTTACCTTAGTCCTGTATGAGAGTAGCATTTACATGGTGTGTTGGGAAGGACACAGGGTTGCAGGCTTTGGAAAGGGGGTCACATAAGCTGATAGCGACCCTAGGCTGCTATGGGAGCGTCATGTGACCCATCAGAGCGAATGAAAGACACATTATTTTAACAGCGAAAAAAAGCTAATTTAAAATTAAAAAACGATGACATATCCCGCTCTCTCTATTTTTCTCTTTCTCTTGTTTTTATTTATATTCTTAATTTCTTTTTTACAGTTTACACAATTATATTGGGGGAGTACAAAAAGAAGTGGAGTGGCGGAGGGTAAAGATAACTTATCTGACCCATTTCTCCAATTATTCCACAGTTTCTTAAAACACGACTTTTCAACCAATCATGGTTATTCCTCCAGAGCCGGAGGATTGTCCTCTATCCATTTTCTCATGATTGGTACTTCTGCACAACAGAATAGTTTATCAAGGAGCGATTCTTCTCCCCCATCATTGACAACCCCCCCCCCCCCAACACAATTTCTAAGGGTGATAGGGGGGCCAATTCTCAGTCCATATGCTTTCCTATAGAACTATTTTCCCCCAGAATGTTTTGGACAGAACTAAATTAGCTTTGGTATATCCACACCTTCCTCATGACATTTAGGACAGCCCCAAAAACGATCGCCATTGAACTTAAAATGCACAATCCTATAAGGGAAACTAATTGAACTTATTAACATTGGCAGTGACAAAGCAAGAGGAGGCGAGTACCTGGAGATGATGGGAGTTGTAGTATCTATACAGCTGTATATCTAGCAGGTTGCATTTAGGATCTCTACATTGTGGAAGCTGCATAATATTTACTATATACATTGCATTGTATTGGAGCTGTAGATCCTTTATTACAATGGAAGGAGTACAATATTTTGTCATATTTCTGCATAGTGTCGGCTGTTTATAATAGTAGGATGTCGGATCATATGCCTTATAATACAGGTCATTGTTGACTTACTGGGACAGTATGATGTGTATGACCATATTATTATGATGATACAGGTACAGTAGATTCTGTATAGCAGTGAGGAGATCCCTCTTGCAGCATTTATCCTCTATGGAGACCTGCTGTTCGCCGTTCCATCCCAGTGGGAGAGGATACAGGCACACAACAAGCACTGACGGCAGGATCTATAAGTGGAAGGATGGAGATGTGTTAGCAGAGGATAGGGCTGCGTGAGGTCAGACACTGTGACTTGTGGCCTCATACACACACACCACAAGGAGAGGGGCAAACAGCTTGCAGCAGACACCTGCCAGATGTTGGGCCATACTGGAAAAAGGCCAAAAAGCAGCAAGATGAGAGCGTACGGTGAGAAGTTGGGAGGTAGAAACAGTCAACTCTGTTTGCCAGAGCGATCTTCTACCTCGCTTTTTTTTTTTTTCTTTCTTCCTAGTCTGATGTTACATCAGTGTATTTTATACAGATAGCGGTTAACTCTTCTGAAAAATATCACATTACTGCATTGTACTTCCATTTTCATTTCTTTCTAAGTTAGTAGAGAGTTTTCATGAAAAAAAAATCCTGATGTGAACATGTGTAAGTTTCCTGTAATAAGCTGCTTCATGTTCCTACTGTCAAGGACGGTGCTGCTGCGAGGGTTGTTTTCTCAGCTCGCTCCTACTTTATAGGCATGAAGAGGCACTGAGGGTAAGAAATGGTACTGTTAGGAGGGGGTCATTGTATTTTATGGGGGACAAATGTGCTGCTTGATAGAGCAGGTCACTCACACAGCCACCCTGAGAAGTATCAAACCAAGTCAGGCATCAATGCATTCCCGGTATTGAAAGGCTCATGATCTTTAAAGGAGTATTTCTTAGTAATGCCTTAGAATGGATATTCTCATCTCAACTAATATAGTTATACTTGCCAAATTAAATATTTTTTAAAATACATTTGTTTAGCAAAATTGCCTCCTTCTAGGTTACAGACCACCACTCTGTCCTAAAAACAACGGTCTGACTCGTTTATATATAGTTATAATGTAGATCTATTGATATATAGTGTGTATGTAGTGCAATATATATATATATATATATATATATATAAATTTATGTGTGTGTGTATATATACACCCGCCAGACCACTGTTTTAGAGCAAAGTGGTGGTCCGTAACCTAGACAATGAGCTGTGAACAATGGGAGGGAAAGAGCAGCATTGTAAGCGGACTCAAATGCGGCAATCTGCCTGTTTTACTCAGTGTGAACGGGCCCTTAATGTGGAATGAAGCAGAGTTGCCAACCCTTATCACCTGCTAAAGACAAAAGTGCACATAGCATTCCCTATGTATCAGAAGGTATCATCATAGAGTAAGTTATTTTACTATTCTATACTTCTCATAGTGATGCACTCTCCTGCCTCTACTGATGTCGGTCTGAACTCATTGGAGCTTCAGTGATTTGTGCATGGAACACCATTAGTAGAGCAGGGAGAGCACCACAATAGAGGCAGCGGGGCAAAACGGAGAACCAGCCATGGGGACTATAGTGTGTTTTATTATTTTGTGCCCCAGGCTGATATAATAATTTTTTACTATCAATATATTTTTTTAGTTAGAGCGCCTCTTTCACTGGGTCTGAATGTAAAATCATGAATGTCACTTCTCATTTATGCTACTGTAGTTCTATATTTGGGTGGGACAATGTGGGGTACCATAAGCTCCAAGCACTTAGTTTTCTACAGAAGATGCTGCCACACTAATTTCATAAGTGTAAACTTGGCCTAAGGAAGGTGTTTGGCAAATATTTAAGAAGTTGTATTACACGTTATACTGTACACACATGCATGTAAACTAGAATCTGCCAATGACTAAAGAAATGAGTGGAGGAATAAATATTCAGAGTGATCGATTCAGAAGTGAGATGATAAAACATATATGCGTCACATTTCTATAACATCTGAACATGTAGCAATGCAGATTTTTACTTTCCTATTGAAGGTAATTGAGAAAATCTTTAAAATTGGAAGCATATCCATAATTTGTGAACACTCTCCTCTTTTTATGTGTTTGTATCGATAAATGTTGGCCAAATTCCCCCCAAAGTCTGTCATGGTTCTTCCTTAGTTTATTCACCTTTCCTATTCTATCACAGCCTGACTTCTTAGGGTCCTTTTACACGCACAGATAAATGCGATCAACGACATACTAACGTTTGTTTGTTTTTTCATTTGTATTTTGATTGTTGCATCGTTTACACCAGAAGGTTATTGTTTAAATTTGAACGATTTAATGATTTTTTGCAAAATAATGGGCCTGTGTAAAAGGCCAATAGAGTACCAATAGTCTTTTCTGCCTGCTATGGCCTGGGGGTGTATATCGCATAAACATATAGATGAGAAGCTCTGTGAAAACTGGTATGGCATATAAGTAACGTAAAGGGAATGTATACAGTAGATATTCGGTGTAGCTACTGTATGTAGCATTGTACAAATATTGTTTGTATAGTAAAAGAAATAGCATTGTGATCGGAATAAGAAGTATAAATGTTGCTTTCTTATATTTATAGCAAATTCTGTGAAGTTGGAGATGCATAGCGATGAAGAGGGAGACCGAAAGACGCTCCGTCGGGACACACCACTGCAGTCACAGGATGACGAGAGTGGGCTCGAAGAGTCAGTGGCTGAGACCAATGGGATCTCTGACAGCCGCGTCAGCCAGGATATGTCTCTAGACAGCGGAATCCGGCTTCCGAATGGTAAACTGAAATGTGACGTCTGTGGCATGATTTGCATTGGCCCCAATGTGCTAATGGTCCATAAGAGGAGTCATACGGGTAAGCAGCTAGAAGCCAAACTGCCTGTAGAATCTGATATTAATATTACCTGATACTATTGGCTGTCATTGCTTACTCCTAATGGGAAGGCATGTTGCATCCTTTGCAAGACTCCATTATGCTACCAAATGCAGATGAGTGGAGAACATACTAGTCCTTTAATTGTTTACACGGATGAGGATGAAGCTCTCTCTTTACTCATAATAGTGGCCTCTGGTAGGGAGATGACAATGAATATCAATGATGCCTTACAAATAAGTAAAAACTAACTCCATAGAATATTGTTTTGGGGAAAACTGGTTGACAACCAATATGACTCCCATTTAAACTTCTAAGCGTTGTTATCCACTTTTAGTATCCATTCTTTTTGTGTTGCTTTTCTTTGACAGGTAAATGCATGTTAAAGTTCTAACCATTCACTATAACAATCCAATGCATTGTGCCTGAAAGGAGTTTAGTAACAATTTGTGGATATATACATGCTGCCTTAGGGTGGTATTACACGGAGCGATTATCGTTTGAAAAATTGTTAAATCGTTCGGATATGAACGATAATCATTTCGTGTAATAGCAGGCAACAATTAAACGACCAACGAGAAATCGTTGATCGTTTAATAGGATCCGGACCTATTTTTATCATTTGATCGTTCGCTCATCGTTCGCACATCGTTCGGTGGAATAAGAATTCACAGCTGAAACGTATGCAATAGCGACGACTAAACGACCGCAAGAACAATCATAAATCACGATCATCGTTTCGTGTACTTGGGCGAACGATTTCGGGCTGTTTGCCTTAGCGGTCGTTTAAGATCGTTAATCGTTAGTCGTCGGAAAATTGCTTGGTGTAATAGTACTCTTAGTCATGAGTGCTGTGCACCATTGGACATGGACAAGTTGCATAGTAAAGCAACTTTTATGTACCTCTTTACCGGTTACCCACCATATAGCAGCAGCACATTGCACGGCGGGGTCTCTATACAGCAAATGCTAAATATTTCCACGTGTAAGTGCTTGTATTTCAGCATGCATGTACTGCCAGTATTCTGGGCATAGGCCAGGTAGCTGCACTTACAGGTCCTGAGTATATCCTTGAATTTTTGCTACAAAAATATAAATTTTAATAAAATTGGCTAACTATACTCATAGCTTATTCCTAGAATCATTGATTCTATTTCAACATCCAAATGGGCATTGTCTTTTTGCTAGTGTTACTAAGTTTGTAGACATAATGACCATTTTACTAGGATCTAGGGCCACTTTCTTAGGCACACCTTTACAGTACAGGGTAGAACCTCTGTTTACTCACTTTTCTCTTCTCTACTATTGAAGGATTTGTAGACTGGCCACCATTACTTCACCACCATTGCTCTTAACCATTTACACTAAGGAATGGTGAATACTTAGTTTTGACAGGCCTGTGCCAGATGAACACTCATTTTGCTGTTTTTAACTGCTGGTAGCTGGAGGGTCTACTACTGTTATAGTCCATCTGTGTCAAGGCTGTACTGGCTGCTCATTGATGCTTTCTGCTTACCTCTCTTGTAACACATGGCTATTTGAGTTACTCTAGCCTGTCGTCTAGTACTAATCCGGCGTTTTTCCTCTGATTTCTCATGACCAGGGACTGCTGCTTAAAGCAAATGTACCAGCAGGCACATTGCTTTAGGATCTTTACATCAATAGACTGGCTCTGGTGCGGGGATGCTGATGCCATGGTCCTTTCTTTGAACCGCAACCCAGTTCCCACGCATTGTGCTAGTCTATTCCTGGTCACCGGCCCGGCCTTAAGTGCTGGAGACGGGCCCCCCCCCCGCCCCCCAGTGTGACTTTCTGCCCTCCCCTCTGTGATGTGGCTCTATTAGGATCAATGGAGCTGCATCACAGAAGGAAGGGATTTCGTCACACTGGGGGCGGGCAGGCCCGTCTTCAGTGCTTCAGTTCAGACCAGTGACCGGGAATAGAACGGCTCCATGCGTGGGGACCGGGATGCGGTTCAAAAAAAGGACAGCGGCACCTGCATCCCCTTGCTGGCACCAGTCTATTGATGTAAAGATTTTTGTCTTCCTTTGGATCAACACAGTAGGGTTTTAGGTTGAACTTGATGGACAGCATTATTAACTATGTAACTGTATGTAGGTGTACCTAAGGTGGCCACGAATGTGAGGGTGCTTTTCCTTGTTTTGGATGCCTCATAAGGCCAAACCATGCCCGCTTACAGTGTTCAATGGGCAGGATAACTCGAGCAAAATACTTTATGGTCAGTGTGTATAAGTGGCCTGAACCAGTGACTTTAATATTGGTTGGCTTGACATTGTCACCACCCACTTGGTGATTTCATCAGAAGACTTCCACTTTGATTCCAAAGAACTGAGCTCCTGGACAGAAGAGGTAGTTGTATGAGGAAGTCCACAGTGAAAGCAAAGTTGGCAAATTTAGACTTGATTATGAACCTAAGCAGATTCTCCTCTGCTTAGAAAAGTTGGGGTGAAACTCATTACATTGACTGTTCTCACCACCAGAAGTAATTTGGCTCCGTCAGGAGAGCCCTATGACATGTTGGTAATAGCTGTTAACGTTTTGGTTATTTATTATTTAATTAGCTTGTCAGGCAAAAAAATTACTTTACGCTTACAGAGCCCTTGAGAGATGCTGTGAAATCTAAATGTCATACGGTGATGTGAGCCACTGATGGGATGGGCACAGCACCTCAATGGAAGACGTAGTGGAGTGCGAGCCGGGTATTATCTGTCATTGAGTATTAAAGCTGGCAAAATGTATTATGCTAATCGTGTGTGCTTGCAATAGCTCAGGTAATATTACAATCTGATCCTTCAGGCATTCTTCAGTGGAGCAGCCAACCCAAATTTCATCCTCTTAAAACCTCCGTCAAAGTTACTGACACCGGCTAAATCAACAGCCTTTATCTCACAGACACTTTACGGGCACACAAGTTTGTGTTGAATGATAATAATTCATTATTGAACACAAAACTCACTATATAACAAGATTTTTTTTTTGTTCTAGGTTTTGTTTCAATGGATCTCAGTTGGCATGGACATAGTTAAGAGCCTCCTTCCCTTAAAGGGAAACCTGTTGTCACTTTCATGTTGTCCAAACCACAAGTCATCAGGTTGGGCATATACAACTTCTCCCACCCTACCAGCCTTGATTGATAGATTTCTCCTTGTTTGGTTAAAAGGAGAGCCATCAGTCAAGGCCAACAGGCAGGCAGAAACCACTGGGGTTAGCCCCAGTGACTTGTGGTTTGGGTGATGACAAGTTCCCTTTTAATGTGATGCTCAGGTCTGCAGCCACTATTATATAAAAGTGTCACTGTCACTTTTATAAACTATTGATATAGTTCAAATGTTCTGATCAGTTGAGGTGTGGGTGTCCAGATCCCTATCGATCAGTAAAACAAGCAGGGAGAAGAGCTTTGGGCGAAAGTTTTTGTAAGTGACAGTAAAACTATAAGGATAATTATTATGATTAGCACAAATATAATGTTATTACCCTAATCATGTTTAAAGTGATTGTCCAGGGTCAAACATCTCTGACTTCCGGAAAAAAAACACTTTCTACGTGTTGCGTGCAGCAATGGAACCTCATTCACTTGGAGGAAGATTGCAATACCAGACACAACCTGTGGACAGGTGTGGTGCTGGTTTTCAAGGAAAGCAGCCATGTTTCTAATCCTGGACCACTCCTTCAAGAAAAAGCTATTACATTATTTCCCTCATTGCCTGCAGACATAGACATCATGATGTAGGGGCCGCTTATGGCAGTCTGTTGCAGTGCATATCACAGCAGTCCTGTCTTATCACAGAATACAGGTTGTCCGAGTCGATAACATTTATGACCTTTCCAGTAGATAATACTTAAAGGTCAGATTACTAGGATCCGCACTAACCCCAATGTAGATGCCAATTACATTTTATACAAACTAGCAGTCACTCTGTAGTCTATCCAGTGAATAGGCCATAAGACCTTAGTATGGAAACCCCTTTATAATGCTCTAAGAATCTCTAATCTCTAAGGATGGTGCCTGCTATAGAGATATCTTATAGCTTTAGGCTATAACTTCACCTAAAGGAGCATTTCATGCAAATGTCTACTTCACTAACCGAGATGGCAATGCATAACACTGGGATTCATAGAGACCCCTGCAGCATCTATTGCCCACCTCAGGCCTTGCCCTAGTTATAGCACAGTATATTGGTTTATGAGCATTTATGTTAATCTGTATTACATTTAATGCATATAAGACTTTAAAGGGGTTATCCAGTGCTACAAAAACATGGCCAGTTTCTTTCAGAGACAACACGACTCTTGTCTCCAGTTCAGGTGCGGTTTGCAATTAAGCTCCATTCAGTTCAATGGAAATGAGCAGCAAAACCCCGCCCAAGCTGGAGACAAGAGTACTGCTGTCTCTGGAGGAAAGTGGCCATGTTTTTGCAGCGCTGGATAACCCCTTTAATGCCTATAAGATTGGTTACTATAACACCTTATACTCCTAATTAAGGTGATTATTCAACCATACACCATGGAACACAATGTTAACTACACTATACTCCATGGCCCAGATTTATCAAAGGGTGTAAAATATACACGGGTTGTAAATTGCCTATAGCAACCAATCATAGCTCCACTTTTATTTGACCAGAGCTAAAAGCTGAGCTGTGATTGGCAGCTATGGGCAGTTTACACCAGTGTATATTTTACATCCTTTGTTAAATCTCCCCCCATGTGCTTTAAGCGGTTTTCCAATTTATTATTACTTGCTCCCTATCGAGACTTTAGGAGACAAGTATGAGATCACAGTGGGTTTGTCCTCTGGGCTACCGAGTTCTCTAGAGCAGCGCTCCGAGCACTTTGTTTTGAATGGAGACACAGGTCGGCATGCACAGTGCTGCGGAATCTGTTGGCACTATATAAATAAAAATTATTATTATTATTATTATTATTATTATTATGCACAGCAGTGGGCTGTAAACAGACTTGTAGACTACCCAGTTTCCTGTTAGGGTATGTTCACACTGAGTAAATTAAACGGAATGTCACTTCTTCGAGTAGAGAGTGGCGGCAGCAGAGGAGCGTGCGCTCTCCCATAGAGATGCTAAGGCACAATGAGACAGGCGGGATTTTGTGTGGAATTCCGCCTAATCTACTCAGTGTACATACCCTAACAGGAAACTGGGTGGTCTACAAGTCTGTTTATAGCCCACTGCTGTGCATGCCGACCTGTGTCTCCATTCAAAACAAAGCACTCGGAGTGCTGCTCTAGAGAACTTGGGGGGCCCAGAGGACAAACCCAGGCGGGATTCCGCTGTTTCTATATTGATGTGACTTTCAATTTGCACATACAGCCGTCGCTCATTGTTATGGAATTCTAGAATCTTGGTGTTCAACTGAAACTTTCTAAAGTTTTGTGCTCCATACTATTCTATATTACTGCAGCCCAGGTTTATCAATCTGTGGACCACAATAGCTGGTGTGAGTTTCCCATAGCAACCACATACATCCCAGCTTTCATTTTACTGGAGTTCCTTAAGAAATAAAAGCTGAGCTGTGATTGGTTTCTAGGGCCAGATGACACCAGTTGTTATACACAGATTGATAAATCTAGGCCTGCATCTTTACCATGTTTTAGCTGATGGTAGTCACTTTGCGGAGGAATAAATATATGTATCCCAGATAGGACTTGTACATGGTTTCCAATGCTAATGTGTTGCATGTTAATTTTTTTTGTCTTCTTTTTAATGTTAATTGGAATAGGAGTCTGTCCTAATGCATTTAGTGGTTCTGATCTGTTCACAGAATCATAATGGAGTTGGGGCTACACCGTGACTTTAGTCTTGCCACCGCAACCAAAATAACTTGTGTGAATTGCTGTACTGAGACTCTATTACAATTGAGATTAAAGGGAACCAATCAGCCCGTTTGGGCTGATATGGTTCCCTTGAGCATTGTATAAAGCACCTGGAGCGGCCCCGGCATGTACCGGCCGCGGCCGCAGCAGGTGCTTTGTAACAGAGAAAATGACTTTTATTCCCTGGCTTGTGACTAGATACGAGCGGGGAAGTAGTCATGGTGGACGGCTCCCCGCTTGTATCTAGTCACTGCGCTCTGCCTGTCAGCGTGCTCAGAGGGGATGATTGACAGGCAGAGAGGTCCGTTACTGGACTCTCTGCCTGCCAATCATCCCACCGAGCGTGCTGACAGGCAGAGCGCAGTGACTAGATACGAGCGGGGAAGTAGTCATGGTGGGCGGCTCCCCGCTCGTATCTAGTCACGAGCCGGGGAATAAAAGTCATTTTCTCCGTTATAAAGCACCTGCTGCAGCCGCGGCTGGTACGTGTCGGGGCCGCTCCAGGTGCTTTATACAATGCTCAAGGGAACCATATCAGCCCAAACGGGCTGATTGGTTCCCTTTAAGCTGTAAAAACATAGCCAAATCACACAGAATTCGCAGAATTTCACTTACAACTAGAGTTCAGCGAACTTTTAGCGTGCTCGAATTCATCCGAACCCAAGCGTGCAGCATTTTATTACTGGTTGCTGTTGAAGTTGTATAAAGCCCTAAGGCCAACTGAAAAACATGGATATAGTCATAGGCTATGTTCATACTATGTAAGAGACCAGCCGCTCCGTGACCCGACTGGTCACGGCTGGTCTCTGAAAAGATCATCCCAGCCAGTACTGCAGCACTAGCTGGATGATCTTTAGGGCCGCAGAGTTCTGATGCGGGCGCATCTGTGCGCGCCTGCATCAGAACTCTCCACTGCACGATATGGAGCGAGTGGCCGGAGCCGCTTGCTCCACAGTGTGCAATGACAGGGTTTTCTGTGACCGAAGAAAACTTTGTTGTTTGCGGCACAGCTAGGGATCCCGGACGGAGCGTATACTATGTCTTTATGCTCCGGCCGGGATCCCACAGACTGCAAGGTAACGTATATTTTCGTAATAATCACAGCCGTTGTACAACAGCGTTGTTTTACGAAAATATACGTTGTGTGAACATAGCCATAGGCTGTATCCATGTTTTTCAGGCAGCCTAAGGGTCTTATTCAACTTCAGCAGCCAAAGGTAATCAAATGCTGCACGCTCGGGCTTGAAGTTCGCTCAACTCTACTTGCAACCTGTGACTTGTGACTTGTTACACTACAACATTCACTAACTTTCTGTACGATGTCAAGCCCTCTACATGTCTCATGACCAAAGTCGCAGTGTAGCTCCTGCCAAATATAACAAATCTATATCAGGGAGGTGATCCTACACTTTGTGTACTCTATGATGAAGTGTTGAATGGACTGGACACGTACAGTATATGATATCATTATTACTCTTGTGTAGAAATAATATCAGCCAGATATATTTCCAGAGTAGAAATGTCACCAATCTGTTAGTAGTTGTATACCACCATCCATCCTGGACCTCATTGGTTGACTACAATGACATTGATTTTGTCTTTGTCTAGGGGAGCGCCCATTTCACTGCAACCAATGTGGAGCATCATTTACTCAAAAGGGCAACCTATTGCGCCACATTAAGCTGCACTCTGGGGAAAAACCTTTTAAGTGTCCATTTTGTAGCTATGCCTGCCGACGGAGAGATGCACTGACAGGCCACCTAAGGACACACTCGGGTATGTTACAATTTCTGCTTATAAAGAGATATCCACCTATACAACATATTAATGTGTAAGCTGTTAAATTTTGTTCAAAAGAATTAAATATA
Organism: Dendropsophus ebraccatus; assembly: GCF_027789765.1. Classification (NCBI taxonomy): domain Eukaryota; kingdom Metazoa; phylum Chordata; class Amphibia; order Anura; family Hylidae; genus Dendropsophus; species Dendropsophus ebraccatus. The sequence goes on from NC_091462.1 coordinate 47,264,767, forward strand.
AATATATTAGGTTCTTAGTTTTTATTCAACTTTCCAAGTGGACATTTTCTGTAATTTACACAATTTTTTTTTAACTATTCAAAATAGAGTTTGCAAGTCATCAAAAAAAGAAAGTATGTATACAGTATATGTGTGTGTGTGTGTATAAAAAAAAAAAATGAACTAATTGAAATTTTAAAGACTTTGAAACTTTAAAGGGAACCTGTCACCCCCCGTGCCGGGTTGACAGGCTCCCGACCCCCCGTTAGAGCCCCCTATACTCACCTAATCCCGCCGGGTCCCGCTTCTGGAGGTGGTCGGGTGATGAAGATCTCAGCCGCTGCAGCCCGGCGCGCGCTGAGAGATGAGTCTAACACCCATAGAGAATGACAGGAGAGTCCAGCGCTCCGTCATTCTCTATGAGCGTTGGACTCATCTCTCAGCGCGCGCGCCGGGCTGCAGCGGCTGATATCTCCGTCACCCGACCGGATCCAGAAGCGGGACCCGGCGGGATTAGGTGAGTATAGGGGGCTCTAACGGGGGGTCGGGAGCCTGTCACCCTGGCACGGGGGGTGACAGGTTCCCTTTAAGATCTCTCATCAAATTTTAGTATTAATTGACCTATATGGGATTTTATTAAAATAATTCATAAGCCTATCAAGCCACAGAAATGTGTTCAGATTTAGGCTGGGTTCACACACAGTATATTTCAGGCAGTATTTGGTCCTCATGTCAGGTCCTCATAGCAACCAAAACCAGGAGTGGATTAAAAACACAGAAAGGCTCCGTTCACACAATGGCGGCCATGGAGTGGATGGCGGCCATATAACAGTAAATAACTGCCATTATTTCAATACAACAGCCGTTGTTTTAAGATCACAGCAAATATTTGCCATTAAATGACGGCAATCCACTCAATTACAACAATATGTGAACAGATCCTTTCTGTGTTTTCAATCCACTCCTGGTTTTGGTTGCTATGAGGACCAAATACTGCCTGAAATATACTATATACTATATACTAATATACTATATACTATATACTAATATACTGTCCGCCCGCACATCTGGGCGCCTTTCCGCTGGTCCCATAGACACCATTCTATGGGCCGGCGTATTCCGCTATATGCTGAAAGAAGTGTCATGCCACTTCTTTTAGCGGATCGCGGAATACGCCGGCCCATAGAATGGTGTCTATGGAGCCGGCGGAAAAGCGCGTGCCCGTGCGGGCGGACAGCTGACGGAATTCCGCTGACATTGTCCGCGAGAATTCCGTAGTGTGAACCCGCCCTCAAAGAGAACCTGCAACAGACTGGACACATCGTGTTACAGAGCAGAAGGAATCGAGCAGTTTCATATATGGTTTAGTTTAAGTATTACTTAATTCATGTAAACCACTGCTCATGGGCTTAAAGTGTCACTGTTGTTATAACTTTCAAAATCTAAAGCAACGGTAGATGTGATATGAAGCAAGTTTGCAATATACATTCATTATTTATGTTGTTGTTATCATGCTGTAAAACAAAGCTGAACTTACCAGAAATCCAGGTCCAGTCTCCTGAAGGCAGATTTTCTGACATGTGCTGGTTGTAAAGAACAGACTAGACCCAGAAATTCCGGCCAGTACAGAGAGTCACGGCTCAATGCACCCATCAGTCACATGACTGCCTTCTCTGTCAGCGCTCAGATGGCCTGGGTACACAAGACCTGTTTTCTGACAGTTTTTTTTAGAACAAAAGTGTCAGAAAACAGGAAGTGCCATGTTTTCCTTGATAACTAAAAAAAATAAAATAATGAATGCAAATTGCAAACTTGCTTTATATTACATCTACTGTTCATTTAGATTTTGAAAGTTATAACAACAGTGACACTTTAACAATCTTGTGCATGGTCTTAATCAATTACCTCTTTTACTAAGTGACCGTACATACAGATGTGGCTTTCACTTGATCATTAGGACCGCCCACTGGACTCTTAAGGCCAGAGCAAGCATAGAATTAAATGAGCATAAATTATACTTTATCTGCGCATCTCCTCCTGCTCCACAACATGATACCTGCAGGTAGAGAAGCCTATTCAATGTGACCGGTTCTGTTTATGGAACAGATGCCAACTGCTATTCATTCCTTAGTAAACATGAGTGCAATTCGAGCATGCTCTAGTCCAATCATTCGGCATTTCAATACCAGTGTCTGAAGAAGCTGGATGCAGCTCTCGGGAGCCCATTACGCTGAATGCATGTTTTCTAGGCAGCCTTAGGGCTGGATCCAGTTTCTTTGGCCACTCGTATTCAGATGCGGAATGATCGGACTCTAGCACGCTCATATCTTTAGCATACTATCATTAGCCAGTGATGGTATCTAAGGTGATGGTCCAGAAAAGAAGTGTGGTTGGAAAGTTATGTTATCAGACATGTATAAGGAAGAATGACATTCTGCTAAATGGTAAGTGATTCATTACTTTGGATCCATTTTGGCCTTCTAGATAAAAAAAAGATCATTTTCCTACCTGTTTGGGATTTCAGCTGACGGCCTATACTAGATTGTGTTTATGCACTTTTTTCCCGTAAGGTTTTGCCTTCTTCGTCTGAGAGCTATCCACAGCTCTGCTAGGGAAGTACCATATATTTTTTTTATTGCAGGCTGACTGATAAAATGCCGTCTAGTAGTAAAACACTTTATATTGTGCTATCAGATTTTCAGGTGAGCCATTAAAGTGGAAGTGTTACTAAATGCACCAAATATGCCTGAATATTTGGGGTTGTTTAAAATGTAATTATTTAGTCTCCATAAGTGTCAGGCGATAGATAGAACTTTTATTTATTTATTAGCATGGTTTTTGGGGTGTGCTCTGACAACATTATAGTTGTTCCGTTATTTTGACTATTCTGGAAGATAGTCTCTTTTAAAATTAGAAAGTAATCAGTTCTAGTGATTACTCTATGAAGGTAAGAAAAAAGTCCCTGCCGGTCAGCTGTTGGATTTTCCATACATCTTATATGTCATGTTTATGGACTGTAAAAACAGGTTTGAATGTTCACAGTTAAACGGTTAAAGGGATTTTCCAGGAAAAAAAACAACTATTGATCGTTTATTTTCTTTGTATAGTGAATGATAATGGCAGGTATGTCATATAACCTGTCTGATTAAGAACAGTGACTACAGTTTTGGTTTCTTTGTTTGCACATAAGACAGGTCAGATTTCCCTTCTTAAGGAAGAATATGGATTACTGATTCTAAAGCGCTCTACTTCAGTGGTAATTAAAGGAAAAATATGTTTTTTCCAAGAATAAGAACTACTGATTGACAATTTGCATTGTAGGCCATCTGTGGTTAGTCGGCTAACAACTGCACCTCCGCTAATGTGCTTCTGCTGCTGTAGGCCTAGGCATACCATGTTAAGTTTTACACGAGTTCTGGCTGCAGCTTATCTGTCCCAAAACAAAGGGGTTGAGTGGCATGTACAACTGACAAAAGTAGAAGGTGTATAGGAACCCTAAGACAAGTGATCAGCGGATTGACTTTGAGGGTATTGTTTTGAGGAGCATTAGTTTCATACAGCCCCCTCAATGCACCGCTACTCACCACCAAAAGTTAAAAAAGCAATATAGTAATATGGCCATGTTCACACTATGTATAACACCGCAGTACCAGCTGAATAATGATCACTTCTGCTGAATTCGGATGCGCCCATGTGCACCCGCATTTACCACTGCACACAATGGAGCGTACGGCCGGAGCCACATGCTCCATTGTGTCAACTGACAGGTTCTCTGTGGCCGCTATTCAATGAACATGTCAGTTTTTTGCTTGGCCACTAGCGATCCTGGCTGGAGTGTATACTATGTAAATTAGCAACAACGGCCGTGATTAATATGAAACTTTGCTAGAAGGAGGGGGTGTGGTGCTCACTGAAAGTTATTTTGACTGGATTTTCCAGTGTATTGTGGTATAACTGCCTTCCATGCTTATTACTCACCAAGGAAGCTCAGGAGTCAAATTCTTCCTCAGAACATGCCCTTTTGGGCTTTTGTAATTGTGCGTTTCAGAGTAGAGAAATGAAGACAGAATGAAGAAAGTTGGTTTAAAAAAAAAACAAAAAAAAAACAGGAATAGAATTTAATGATAGGAAATACTATGCCCACATTTATGCCCACAACTCCACGTATTAACCACCCCGATATTCTATGTAAGCGAGCGCCGATCTGCTACATCGGGGCTTGCTCAGAGACCCTATCACACGCACTCTCCCCGGTTTCCTTCAATCCTTCAGGCTTCTCCGTGCAACGGCTTTGCACTTGTAAGACCACTTCGGACACCAACCACGCTCCTCCTATTCCAGGGAGCAATGTGGCGGGCAATGATTTTAAACCTGCTGAAAGATAACGATCAGCCAAAGTTCGAGTTCTCGGCTGATTGTTGTCTTTAATACACAGGGAGATATCGGCCTGGATCGGCCTAATTGGGCAGAGGAGGCATGGACTGGTTGCCAGGTTGACAACTGCTAGCCAGCCTGTGCAGATAAGGCTTTGGTTTCAAGGATTCATCGCTGTTCCAAAAATGTTTCCATTTTGAGTTTATTGGCCCTTTAAAGGGGTTTTTCCATTTAGAGTAGTCATGCCCTGTCTAATGGTGTGTCTACACAGACAGATTTATCTTTCAGCTGATTAAAGCCAAAGCTAGGAATGGATTTGAACAGAGGAGAAATCTCAATCTGATCTATTTTCTGTTCTATAGTCCTGGCTTTGGCTTCGAAGACACACCCTAAGAGATTGTGGGGGTTGTTACCACTCAGACCTCCTTCATTTTTTAAGAACTAGGACCCCCAATGAATGGTGTTGCGGACTGTGCATGCACATCGCAGCTCCCATTGTTCTCTATGGAGCAGTCGGAGCCCCGCAATCTCATATATGCCCTATCATTGTGCATATTGTGTGTAAGACATAAATAACCCACATGGGAATACCCCTTTAATATTGTTTGGGGTAAGAACATCTTAAAATAGTTGTTCAGTGGAATAAATACTTTTAAAAATAAGCAGACAATAATACTCTTGTCACCTACTCTTTTGGTATAATACTCTTTGTGGACTTTTTTTTTTTTTTTTCATTTTATCCATTAAAGGTTATGGGTTCATGTAGGTTTATTGGTTTAGCGCTCTTCTGTTTATAGACCCAGGGTTCTATCAATAATGAGTGAAAAGATAGATGAGCGGAACACACACAAAGTGTGAACAGGTCCGAACACTTGGCTTTCTCTACTGCCAATCTAATGCTGTAATGACCTAATGCTTCCATTACAGTGTATATATTTTCTGGATACAGCCTGTCATTCTGGGTTAGGAAGGAAGTTCACTTGTATAAGTCATATACCTCGCTGTTACACAGCAATCTTTTTTTTGTTTTCTATTTTATTGAAACAGAATAAAGTGATCACATTTCATACTAATGTCGTACCTTGCAGCACTTTCACCCAGTAAAAAGAAGAAATAAAAAAGCTTTATTTGAGCAACATCCCTCAGGGATTAAAACCCAACGGAGAGGAAAAAAAATCCTGTCTGAGAGGGAGTGTTTGTCCAGCAGCATTCCTGGAGTGAGCTGGGGATTCCACACCCTGCAATGTGACTACTGATTTCACCACCGCTCTCCTGTAACCTGCCCTCTGATTCAGAGCTGTAAGAAAACAGCCTGGGACCCAGGGAACCCCCAAAAGCCGAAAACTCCAAGGGAATTGGTTTTCTCTGGCCAAGTATAAACACCACAGCCTGTGTATAATGCTCACAACTAGGTGTATTGTTTAGGCCATGGGTTCTTACTTTCAATAGGTCTAGTTACTGTACGTTAATATATATCGGTAGTTACTGGGAGCCCCAAGAAATCATGCAGCTCTATGCCCCATTATTGTAATGGGACTTTTTTCAGATCCCAGTTCTCTACACACTGTAACATATGGTGATAGTTTACACCAAAACGCCACAGAGCTGGAAAAAGTGAATAGGACATTGTTGTTGTGCTATCGGCGTCTTTGTGAGTCTCTCAGGGTATTATTACACAGCCTGATTATAAACTAAACAAGCGCCGATCTGCTAGATCGGCACTCGTTTACTGAGCAATTACACGGGCTTAAAAAAATCGGGCAGCAAGGGCTGCACGGACATTGTTAGCGATGTCCGTGCAGCCCTTGCCTTTAATGTAAAATAGTAAAGTATTAACTTACCTTACCATGTTCCCTGATGTCTTCGGGCCTTCCCTGGTTTCTGCAGCTCTGTCTACTGTTCCAGTCCGCAAGCCGCTGAGCCAATCACTGGTCGTTGACTGTCTCGGACAGAAATTGGCTGAGCGGCCTGTCATTGCAGAGACCGGAACAGAAGGCAGAGCTGCAGACACCAGGGAAGGCCCGAGGACACCAGGGAACATGGTAAGATAAGGTAACTTTATTATTTTATACTACAGTCATCAGCCATCGGCCGCCCATAGCTATTACACGTAGCATTGCACACCCAACACCAGATGACTTTAGGTCTGAACCTAAAGAAACAACCACCCAATGATCGCTTTATCGTCTGATGGTTCTCTGTATTACATGCAGTAATAATCTACCAAATTGGCCAATTATCGCTCTGTGTAATAGGGCCCTAAGATGGGAGATATTAAATAAAATATTCTTCCCTTTCTCATCCCCCATTATTACCACACTTCTGTGGTCTCCAGGGGGCTTTTCCTTCATATCTGAAGTGAAGTCATGTTGTCCTGATATAGGACAGCTGCAGACAGTGTTCACCATAGTCACGTTTTTAAAGAGCCTGTATTTACCGCTTGTTGCAAAGATGATGAAGTTGCATATGGACGGTGTCTGCTGCTTTCTGTCAGCTTGGTCTGTTACTTAATGTTTCAATCACACGAGAGAATGGTGTGTATGATGATGTGATACAGAGTAACAAATTAAATCTCCAAATAAAAACTGTCAAAAAACTGAACCAGCAACATGTTAAAATATGTAAAAATTACAAATTTAATAATAATAATTTTATAAAAATCTATACTATAGCCATAACATGAAAGGTGATGGGTGCTGGACTACTTCCTGCAACGCTTACTTTTTACTGCATTACTTAAAGAACCCTTTCCATAAACAAGATATTTATTAACCCAATTTTCTCATCACTTTGCAGTAGGCAAACCTCACAAGTGCAACTACTGTGGCCGCAGCTACAAGCAGCGCAGCTCCCTGGAAGAGCATAAAGAACGGTGTCACAATTACCTGCAAAATGTGGGGATGGAGAGAGGCCAGGGACCAGGGTCCCATGGTGGTAAGTAGTCAAACATCCATATCTAATAACTGGCAGGATATGGAGGTATGCGTCGGGTTCACACTACATAAAAAAAACGGCCGTATTTCATAACACCGGCCATATTTGCGCAAACAACGGCTGTTATTTCAGAAATATCAGCCGTTGTTTGCGCAAATACGGCCAGTGTTATGTGTGTTGTGCGTGTGTGTGTGTATATGTGTATATAATCTCTCAGGGAAGGATACACTGCAGGGCAAATTATATAGAGGTGGTAACTGCAGCTCGGCTCCCAGTTGAGCTGAAATTACCCTGTGCAACACCTATGCAATGATAGTTACAATGCTTCCTTTCTGGTACACTGTATAATGCAGGACACTGAACAGCTGATCATTAAAAGGGCCAGTTGTAAGCACCCTGCTGATCAGCCATTAATGACCTATCCTGTTAATGGGCCTTCAATCTTATATACCCAGAAAGCCCCTTTGAGCTTCAATTTTTTTAATAATTTTTTTTTTTATGGTTGCCACTCAGAAATGCTTGATAAAACTTATATGGCTTTCCAACTGTATTGTGAAAGAAGTTCTGTGTGTGTGTGTGTGTGTGTGTGTGTGTGTGTGTGTGTGTGTGTGTGTGTGTGTGTGTGAGATACTCTCAGTCAACAACCTACTATGTTGTTAAAAAAAATGTAATCTACATTATATAGATTAGAGATACTGGGGGTTGTGGCTTTTACACACAGCTGAACAATGGGTACACTGCACAATGCATTCATAGATCGGCCATGCATATGTGCACATACAGTATGCAGGACTACAGCCAGGATTGCTTCCAAATTGGCAAATAATATATATTTCCCTAATTTCCTTTGAGCGTGCTAACTGTGGATTCCGAATACAGATTTTGAACCAGTTAGTAAATTAATAGTATGTGCTTTTTGTACCCCAAAGCTGGTGCTGTAGTTCAGATAGACAGAACACAGTAATAATGGTATGGTTACATATATTATTATATGATGTATGTGCAAGAGAAATGTGTAGTTGCTTATTTGACTTTTGTGTAGTTTTGTCTGCTTTTTATTTTTTTAAGGTTCTGACTTAAACACTCTATCAGCTCCTATACGCAGAGTTCTAGTAGCCTATAGGATTGGACGATATTGCCCATTTTTGTAACGGTTATAGTAGCTTCATTGATCCATAGTGGTGACTTGCTTGGATGTGGAGTGCTGGCTAGTGATTCTGATGTGACATTTTGGTTCCATGTAGCATCTCCTATGGAGGAGTGTAAGAATCCAGAGATCCTGATGGAAAACAACATGTCTCTGATGCCCTTTGAAAGACCAGCTGTTATAGAGAGACTTGCCAGCAACATGGGGAAGCGTAAGAGCTCCACCCCACAGAAGTTTGTGGGTAAGCATCTGCTTTCTTTTACTTAGTCTGTAATGTATATATGATGGCGTTGTGTGTGCAGCTGCAACTTTCACTATAATGTCCCAATTAATATGTTAACCCTATAGTTAAGACTTATTTTTTTACTTTTTCCTATGTGGTTACTGACAGTAGAACTGAGAGGTCAGAAGCTCTTACTGCTCATGACATCACAAAAGACATCATCCTAAAGAGAACTGAAAACCTCATATATCAGTAAATCAGAAGGGACTATAATAGCCAGCATTTGATCAATTATTTTTCTATAAGGCTGGGTTCACGCTACTTTTTTGCAATCCGTTCTCTTCATCCTTTTTTGCAAAAAAACGGATGGAAACACTGATCAGTTTTTCCATTCACTTTCATTATTAAAAAAAAAAAAAAAAAAAAGATCAAGAAGAATTTTTTTTTTTTTACGTATACAAAAACGTGGTCGACCTCATTTTTGTGTACGTTTAAAAAAAAAAGAAAAAAAAAAGGATGCGTTTAGATCCTTTTTTTTTATGATGCATGTCAATGGAAAAACGTATCAAGGCTATGTTCACACTACGTAAGTCTCCGGACGTAGCGCGTTCCGTGAATAAGCGGCCAGAGATTTACGTAGTTTGCGTACAATGAAAAGTATACGATGTACAGCTGCACAGTTCACACTACGTAAGAACTTACGCCCGGATCGTACGCGGCTCCATAAAAAATGAACCAGACCATTGTTTGAGGACGAAAATGCCGTAACTTACGCCTGTAGCGTAACATGCGGTCCACAACTTGCGTAAATTCCCGGCCAGAGTTTAACACGTATATGTCCGGCCGCGAAAATATGCGGCCGGACATATTTGTAGTGTGAACATAGCCCAAAACAGCATTTTTTTCCATCCATTTTTTGGAAAAATGGATCCAGTGTGCTTTGAGTATGTTCTCTTCCAGACTTTGGTCTATTGAACCGAATGGGTACAGCTTGGTTGGGAATTCTTGGTTGGGGATGGGAATTCTTTATTGTTAAAAGAGTGAGACTAGGGAACATGCTGAGGGGGATGTTGATCTAGAGATTTATTCTGATTGCTATATCTGGGTTTAAAATAGGATTTCCCCCCTGTTATGGGGTAATTGGCATCTGCCTCATAAGGGTTTTTTGCCCTCCTCTTGATCAGCACAATAAGGACATTTTTTGAACCTTCTCTACTGTGTAAGTACTGTATGTTAGTACCAGTCATTTAGTGAATGAGCATCTATATCTGAGTGACTACTGCAAAGGTGCCAACCGATTTGACTGATGAAACTTCTGATTTACATATATATGGTGTATGGCTAATTTTATATTTATTGAAATTCTCTTTAGTACATTACAAAATTATCTGTATTTTACCAATAGGGCCAACAACACATCAATCAAATAGAACTCAAACTAGCTGCTATTACCTGCCAGATATTCCTGTATTACTGTGTGGGAGAACTGTAATTTTGCCTTAAAGGGAACCTGTTATCTGTTTCATGCTGCCTGAACCAAGATTCAGTGGGATGATCCCCACCAGCTTCTCTCCGCCCTACCAGCCTTGATTGATAGATTTCTCCCTATTTAGTTATAGGCAGTACTCTATTAACCATGACTGTCAGGTGAGAAAGAAGCTGCCTGAATAACTCATGTTTCGGGCAGTATGAAAGTTATTTCCATGGAAATACAGCTATTAACTGAGACAGGTCAGGGTGGTGACATATATAGAGAAGGCATAGTAGGAGCTTTTAGTGCCCACCATGACATTCAAAAGGTGTCCATAGAGAAATAAAGGGATTTTTTTGAGCTTTTAGGATTGTTGGCTTATCCACAAGATTGGCCATCATTTGCTGATTATTGAGGTGCCAACACCCAGCATCCCTGTTGATCAGTTGATCGGTGCCTTGCACTACTATAAACTGAACAGGGCTGGAAGACCACTGCCATGCATTGTGTAGTGGTGTCACCAGGTAACTGCAGCTCAGCTCCCATTCACTTCATTGATTCACTGCAGGACTTGACCCTTGCATTGCCTTAAAATCTGTACGGAAAATCTGCAACATAATGGGCAAGCTTATAAAGAAAGACACTACTGAGTGGTATCTCAGGCGCAATTCATAGTAAAAAATATATATATATTTCTATCATAATATTTACTATAAGTTGCGCCTGAGATACCATGTTTTTTACCAATTGAGACAAGTGCACCCTCAGAGCTGCACCAGTATTTAGGGCTGTAACACTGTGATATTGTATAGATTTCCTCTGTCACTTTCTATCTTTATTAGGCAAGCTGCCCATTTTAAAGACTGAACCATACCTTAAAATCTCTGCATTTATTTTTAACACAGTGTGTGAATAGGGTTGTGAAAACTGCAAATACATATATTGTACTGTGATTTGTTGCAGATACTGAAAATCCGCAACAACTCCGCCACATCTGGACTGGGCCTAAGTCTGCATACAATTACCATGGTATGACCTAACTAGCCCAGCTTTGGAATCCTTTCATTGTGCATGTTTGCAGAGCAATTCTGCAAAGCTCCAATATGTAACTCTCTAAAGAAACACCACCTTCCTTCAGTGTCAGCTTGGCATATATACATTCTCATAAAATTTCCCTCCTTGTTATATGCTTGCTAATGTACAAGTCGGATAGTAGCATTGCTTGCCAAGTTACTGATATTTTAAACTTGTAAATTTTCTGTCTCCAACTCCGAGCTCAGTCCAGTCTCCAGCATTCTCCAGCCATCATTATTTATGTGCATGAGTCTGTCCCCTGCTTGTAGAGATTTAGTATCAGTATTGTTTCCCCTTGAGAATTCTAGATTGAGAATATTCTGTGTTAGTAAACCACTGTTTCCTATGAAAGGAAATGACATCCATTTTAAACACGTCCAAAACATGAAATATAGAGCGTATCACTGCACACGACGGGAAAGTCCCTGTGTGCAGAATTACCATGGTACACGCACACCGCTTAAGCATAGTGTTATTAAAAACAGACAAGCAATGCTGCCCTGTTTTTATGTTGTTTTTTTTTTCCTTTAAAAGTATTGTAACTATTTTATGCTTAAAGCGAAAGTACAATCAGGTATATCACTTTTTCTTTTTGAGCTGATCGGCGCCAGCGAGGGGGTCCCGGTGGTGCAGTCTTTTTTTTTTTTTTTTCTTCTTTTAAAGCCATCTGGTTCCTGGGCTCAGTGCTGTTATTTTGCCATGCACCCGCAATATCCCCTCCGTTCTGTGACGCACCAACATTAGTATCAATAGAGCGGTGTTACAGAGGGGAAGGGATATCGTCACACTGGGGGTGGCGGGCAAGCCTCCAGTGCAAAGAACTTGGCCGTTGCATGGCAAAAGAACGGCGCAGAGCACAGGAATCGGGCGACGTTTGGGGGGGAAAAAAGGACTTCGCTGGCGCAGATCGACTCATGTATAAACAAAGTGATGTACCTGATGGTACATTTGCTTTAACTGTTACATAACTACTATACTCTTATATGAATTGTTGCTAATTGGGAAATATTCTAGCTATTTGATTAGATTTATATGCCTTAATTGGTCCAGGGTGGGATATTAGCATCTATGTGCTGGCTCTATTTTCAAGTGTAGCCTTTTGGAGTATTCAGATACCTGTTAAAGACTAACATTATCCATTAAGTAGGTTGTGAAGGCAAAGGTAAAATTTGCACCTAGGCTGTATGTTGTATAAAAATAATATAGTATACTCACCTCCCCCGCTGCTGCCCTTCGCTCTTTGTCCTCTGCTTGTCCCTGTTTCTTTCAGGTTGTCTGCTGTCCCCTCCCCACAGGACCTGCCCACTTAGCTAATAAGTGACTGAGGTAGAACACTGCTGCAGCAGCTGATAGGTTGGGCATGCAGGTCCTGTAGAGATGGGACAGCAAACAACCCTGAGGAAGGAAGGAGCACTGGAGGACTGGGAAGCATTGACACTGCAACTAAAGGGGAGGCAAGTATAGTATGTTTAATATTTCTTTACAACCCCCAGCCTGGGGCAAAATGTTGCTTTTGCCAGGGCAAGCCCTTAAAATTCAACAGGGTTCTCTTGTAATTCCCATTGGTTTGAGAAAACTAGGTGTTTAAATGCGGTATATGTAAAAGTGTTGGGGAGAAAAGAAGCATTGACATGTTGGATTTTAGCATGGCCGATCCTTATATTTTCCTTGGGTGATAAACCACTGTCAGAGAATGGGAGTCATGTTTTTTTTTTCTTCTCTTCCCGATGATCCTAAGTGTATGGCTGGCATTACATTTGTCAAGGTTCAGAACAGCTGTATACAATGTATATAGATGGCTCTTTTATTAACATCATTATTTTTTTTATTCCAAATGCTGGAGATTGTCAATTTTAAGACCAGGGACGGCTGCTAGAACTCTGCGTGGTGGAGTTTCTGTCCATTTACACAGATGTGTAATAACAAACAGCATAAAAATTCCTTATTCCTTCTTTGGCTATCGGCAAACAAGAATTAAATTGCAAGAGAGAAGCCTTGGCTACAATTGGTTTAGCATCACTAGACAGGAGCATTATATGTTTTTAGCCTTCTAATAAGACAGGGGTGACGAACTCATGGCCCTCCAGCTGTTTGAAAACTATAATTCGCATCATACCTGAACAGCCAAAGATTTGGCTGTCTTGGCATGATGGGAATTTTTTTTTTTGCAACAGCTGGAGGGCCGAGAGTTTTACACATGTGCTATAAAACAATTTATTAGACAGTTGTATTATAGTATAAATATTAAGGTTGACCAGTTAACATATATAAAGTTTGATTTTAAATGCATGTTTGTGTTTTCAGGTGAAAAGCTTATGAGGTTTGGATATCCAGAGTTGCCCTTTGACATAAACATGGCCTATGAGAAGGAGGCAGAATTGATGCAGTCCCAGATGATGGACCAGGCCATTAACAATGCCATTAGTTACTTGGGTGCAGATGCACTGCGGCCCCTGATTCATCACTCCACGGGCACCATGTCTGAAGTAGCTCCTGTGATCAGTTCAGTTTACTCTCAGGTCTACCATCCAAGCAGGGTGGAGAGGCCTACCAGCAGGGAGACATCAGACAGCACTGATAATAATATGGACGGCCCAATCTCCCTTATCAGACCAAAGAGCCACCATCAAGAGAGGGAAGCATCCCCCAGCAACAGTTGCCCGGACACCACTGATTCTGAAAGCAGCCATGATGATCGACCGTCATACCAGGGGAATCATGCCTTAAACCCTAAGAGAAAGCAGAGTCCTGTATATTCCAAGGAAGATGGCAAAGCTCTAGATGCCACCAAGGCAGGATTGGGCACCTCCAAAGATGTCTATAAAGTATACAATAGTGAAGGGGAGCAAATCAAAGCCTTCAAATGTGAGCACTGTCGTGTGCTTTTCCTAGATCATGTGATGTATACAATCCACATGGGCTGTCATGGTTATCGGGACCCACTTGAATGTAACATTTGTGGTCATAGGAGCCAGGACCGTTACGAATTCTCCTCACACATAGTACGTGGAGAGCACCCATTCCAATAGCTCAGAACTGGAGAGGTGCTTCTATGAAGTAGAACTGCACATGAAGAATACTGCACTTACTCATCCACTTTCCTCCAGACTTTAGTTAACCTAAAACTATTTTAAGTTAGATGCATTTTTAAGCATATGTAATATCCATTCTCCATGAATCATTACGGTCTACAATTATTGTGAAACAATATAAGAAGTACCAATGTTTTGGTATAACTCGTGAGACTTCTGCATTGCTGAAGTGTGTCGTTGTAAGTGAGCAATGGGAAAAAAAAATATGGCATACTACTGAATCCTGAAAACTGATCTCCTGGTTGAGGTCAGACATCATAAAGCATATCCATAGATAAGATGTAGCTTATACAAAGCTACCATTAGCTTACATTGAGGGATGGCGGGTCAAAGGTTGTATCTCTTTTATAAATTCTTAAGTTAAAGTAGTTTTGAAAGACTTTGATATTGATATCCAATTCTTAGGATAAACTCTCAATATCAGATCATTGACAGTCTGATTTATAGCATCCCAATAGATCAGTTGATTTAGCCACTTTTCCCCTTTCATTGTTTATTAGGCACCACTGTATACATTTTGTAGTGGCTGTGCCTGGTATTGCAGCTGATTGCTGCTAAGTCCTAGTCAAGTGAAAGGGACTGAGCTGCAATACCAGGCACTGCCAGTACAAAATCTATGTCGCTGTCCCCGATAAACAACTGATCACTGAGATGTTAGACCTGCAGTGGTCTGAGGATAGGCCATCAGTATCAAAGTCCTGAAAAACTTTTTTCTTTCTTCACTGATAACCATCAGTTGGTGCTTTTCACCATTTATTTAGCGTCATCTGAATTAAGCAGTCAGGCCATCCTTGGACCAGTGTTTTAACATTAAATATATGTTAGGATTGCATGATGAAGCGGAGAATCCCCAGCAGATAGCATTGTTTGTGAATGTGAACTAATCGTATACATTAACTTAACTGTAGAAATTTCAAAACTACAATGAAATATATATTTTTACAGTTTTTAAATCAATCCTTGCCTAAGCACTTGTTAATCTACTTGGTGAAGCTTGTGTAGGTTTCTGTTGTAAACCAAATGGCATTGAAAAGCATTCATCAACGTATACTATTATCTAGGACATGGGTCTCCAAACTGCGGCCCTCCAGCTGTTGGAATACTACATTTCCCATGATGCCTGGACAGCCAAATCCAAAGCTTTAGCTGTCCGGGCATGATGGGAATTGCCGTTTTGCAACAGCTAGAGGGCCGCAGTTTGGAGACACATGGTCTAGGATTTCTGTTTGCTATATTATAAACTAAAGGAATGTCAGTGTTTCATATGTGTTGAACCCTAGGCAGTCTGCTAATACTGAGTTAAGGGCTACGGACACCTTTGAACAGCATTTTATTTCTTTTACTCATTATGATGCAAAAAAAAGTTATTTCTACATGGCTATACAAAAAAAAAAAAAAATCTTACGCTGTATGTTTTCTTTTTATAATTGTACACTTTCCATATGATTCTCCCCAGCAAACGGCTTTGTGTCTGCTTTTCTCTCTACTTCCATCCTGAGCTATCCCCCTGAGTTTCTCTTCCCCCTGTCTATTGTCTGAGGTGGTTTGTAAACCCCCAACTGTTAGCTCTAACATTGATAGAGCAGAAAATCCATCAAGACTTTTAATAGCTACATTTTAGAAAATGGCCAATTAAATCTATTTACAATGTTGCCTTATCACATTCAAGAGATGAATGAGCAATAAAAAAAAAATCAGTGCAAAGGTGTCCATAGCCTTTAAGCTTTAAAGAGCTCTAATTCATCCATGACTATCAGCTCCTGAAGGTCTACAAATGCTATGCCCCAATACTTTTCTTCCATGATGGACAGCCACTATTGTTATTTTAGTTGACTTCTAAAACTAAGCGTAAAACATCTGGCATCTAGCATTACTTTGTGTTGAGAACATATTCCCAGTTTTAAATGATGAGAAACGTAGGACAAGCTTACAGCTATTAAAAAGAACATTTATATATGCATTAAGCATATGGTGGTCGAAAAACAGCTCAGTGTGCGTTTTCCAGATTGTCCAGGTTGTCATTTCTTAGTTCTTTTTCTAAAAGGAATTTTTCAAAACTGGTTTATGAGATCCACCATTTTTTTTTAAATTTATGTTTAGTATTCAATTGATTAGGTTGACTTTCAAGCTAAAGTGTTAGAATCCAGCCCCATCGGCCTATTTTGCCAATTCTGTAATCGGCTTTGCTTTGAAAGATAAAAGTATTGGGTAGAAGCCTTCCAGTGCTGGACTCCCGGCATTGTACATTGCTGAGAATATTTTGTGGCCTTAACAACAAAGAAGGTGAAAGATGTAAAGTCCCTGTAAATCCCAGGTGATCCTTTGTAACATAACAGTCTGATTTGGTTTGTGTAAGGCACTTTACATTTGGTGTTCAAAGCATTGGGGAAAAAAACTTTTACTGTAAGCTCCATAACTTTTTCTATAGTAAGACTTTGATGGGCCTCATTAAGATAAAATGATTATTACTGTAAAGGGGCTGAGCAAAATTCTCTCATTTCCTTTCCCCTTAAGGTCAGAAACCTGTCAGAAACAAGTTAATTAAGACAAATACACTATACTTAACCTTAAAAACAATTCTCCCCATTCAGTGCCACTACTTTTCCCTTCTGATCTTGGCCTTCTTATTTCTGACAGGTTTCAGACCTTAAGGGGAAAATGTTAGATAATGGGACAACCCATTTTTATAAAAGCTGGGTTCAGACAGTACACTGTCCTTGTGGTTTGGCACTTACAGTGCAGTTTAAGCCCCCATTTACACAAATGTGTAATCATATTTTAGATAATTCTAATTTTTTTGTAGCAGGTTATGGATTTTTTTGTAGCATTTTTCCTTTTTGATGAATGGAAATGTGTCCCCCTATGTTGACCAGATGGTAAAACATTGTTTTATTTTAAAAAAAATTTCTTGTTCCTGATAATTTGGGAATTCAGTTTATTATAGAGTCAATTTGAGTGCAACTTAAGCATGCTCAAGTCCGAATGTTTGGCATTTGAATACCGGTGGCTGAAGTAGTTGGATGCAGCCCTAGGGAGTCTTGGAAAGCATGGATACACGTTTGAGTGATCGAGTTGCATTCATCTCTTCTATATAGGCAATTTCATAGAAGTTTTAGGCCCCTCATTTGCTGTTAAAACCACTTGCCATTCTTAGCTGTACCAATTAGACCTGAGGACACTTTTTTTCTTTCTTTCTTGTCTTTTTTTTTTTTATTATTATTATTTATGGTTTTAATGTTAGTCTTTTGATTTTCAGTTTTTTTTTTCCATTCCGTGAGTCACATTGATGGGGTTCTCAGAGGTAGTACCCTCTTCGGTGTCATGATCAAACATTTTCGTACCTATTTTCAGTAGAATGCTGTCATTGTGTGCCATGTCACCTCTCATACAAGGTTATGACAATTATTAAGACCTATTAGTTGGCTCACAAGTTTGCTTTCCAACCCAACAAGTCTTGTCCAGCTTTAGTAGCGACCACAGTTGTAGAGGAGACTTTGAAAAACAATTCAAGAAAATGTCTGGTCTACCGTTTTCTCTTTTTTTTTTTTTTTTTTTCCTTCCGTCAAGCTAAATAGAATACCATGTGCAATATCATGTGACATGCTACAGCTAGACAAAAGATCAAGTGGAGTTTCTCGCAATTGATTTCACAGGGTCACGTAAGATTATCTGTGTTATTTTTCAGCTGAGCTATGTGGAATTAAAGTGGTTGGAATATTATGTGTTCACATACATAAGTGAGTCATGAGTAACAATGTTACTGGGCTTGTATCTTTTCTTTGCAAATCAAAATTAACTGTTGAAATATCAGTAATCTCCCTGAGCCAGCAGGTACTGTAGTCGTCTTAGGACGAGGATGGTGGCATTTATTCGACAGCCACTGGGGAACATTAAAGCCACTGTGTGGTTGGCAGTGGGTGCACTTTATATATGTAGCCTATTAGAAAAAAATTGGAACAAATGGTAGTTCTATTTAACATATATATATATATATATATATATATATATATATATATATATATATATATATATATATATATATATTGTCACCTAAGGTATATTACCCTGGGATACATATGTCATCTATTTATCCATCACAGTCATTGTACATTTGGAGCTTCAAAAATTGGCACTCATATCCTGCTTACCTGTCGTTGAAAGTCATGTCACTTTAACTTACATAAGTAAGATTCTATAGTCTTATCACTGTTACACCTTTCAAGGCAGGTCCTTTGGTAAAAGAAATTAACAGAGAAGACTTTGTTCACACTGGAGTTAGAAGTTCTGTTTTCTTTTTTTTTTTTTTATAATTTCTCTATTGTTTATTTCCCACTCCCCTCCCCCCAGTAGAATTACACAGGAGACTATGCGTATATCTATTAAAGTACCTCTGTCACTTAAAAAAAAAAATTGATACATGCCACACATATCAATTGGAGTTACAGCTATGTAATGTGTGCAGCTGTACAAAACTATCATTTATGAACCATCTCTATGAACATTGTTGTTGCGGTTCTTCTTAATTGTCCTTTAAAGTGTCAATTAAAAACTTGAGAACTTGAGGAATGAGAACCCTGACATTACTGTGTTAACAGTGAAAGTTGATAAATGCCTATTTCCATCATTATAATAGTCTTAGTACCAGTAACCTCTGGATGGTCAAACCGGAATATGACCCAACCCAATGATTGGCACATTTCATTGTGGTACTGCTTATCCTTGTTTGTGACAAAACTTAAATTCTTGTGCTTATTTCCTCTTTTTAAATCCTTTGGTACTTTGTGTATATATTTTTTACCAGGTGCTTTCATATGTTGAGTTTAAATGGAACATATAAAATATGCATGTTATGCTACCGTTGACTTGCTTTATTCATGGAATTCTGTATTTTATTGGTGTCTCACCATAGTTTTCCTCATCTTTTGCATTACTTGAGCTGTGGTAGCCACGGGGACAAACTTTTTGGATTTTTGCAATGCACTTCATCTGGACTTTGATGGGGTCTTTAAACCCCAATAAATACCTGTGGCACTCTAGTGTGTCTGAAGAGGATACTTCACTTTGTCCCTTTTGCTATGCACTTAACTGGTGTCCAGTAGCACTGGCACCATATTCTGCACAATTCAACAAAGCATGGACTTTGTGTATCTTCTCCTATACTGTGATCAACAATAGAACTCTAGGTCATCACTGCTGGGACTTTGACAATTTTTGTAAGCCACAGTTTTATACATACGTATTTCCAGATTAGGGTATCGTGAGGTATGTAATACAATTGAACTGCATTTTTTAATTGCTTGTATTTTTTGAGCTGTTCGCATGGCTTGTCTTTGTCCTATGACTTTAAATCCTTCTCCTGGCCTTCTCCAAGCTTTATCAAGTGCATTGATTAACATTCTAAATTCTATGTATAGTTTTCAACATTTGTTTTTATTAAAAAATTATTTAAATAGTTTGTCATTTCACAAAACTTTTTACATGTCAGAGAGATATCTCAAAGGTTTTGATCACCTGTGCTCTGAGTACTCCGATTCCCACCAATTGAGTCGGGAGAACCGCTTCCCTCTACGACTCATTGCTCTTCCTGTCTTGTTGCTGGTGATGGATCTGGTTGTTGGTCTCCTGCAGCAAGCCACAGAGTGAAACGTTTAGCCAAGTCCTTCTCCCAGGTAGTTTTAGCAATTGTTGGGGGGGTCTGAACAACCAGACCCTAACCAGTCAAAACTTTCGTCAAATGTTTTGTGATATGAAATCCAAGTTTATCAAAACATGCATTTAAGTCTATAAGTTTCCGAGCCACATTCAGTACAGCCCCCCCCCCCCCCCCCAAAAAAAAAAAAAAAAAAAAAAAACTGGCCTCAAGGATGGCAAGTGCTTGCATACCACTGCTTAAAAGTCTGCTAATAATATTTCTTTTAATTCTTAAAGTCTCCTTACACCTCTCTGAGAGATGATGGGTTGAAGGACATGTTTGTATAGGTCATTTATTACAATTTCTGAAAAAACGTGGTCTACATACTATTCTGTTTGGATCATTGCTTGTACAGTCTGTTTACATATTTTTCTAATGAAATGTAGTTTTGTATTTAAAACAAAGAAAAGGACTGGAAAAGGAAAAAAAACTGTGTAGATGTTCTGAGAAGTAAAGTTATGATACAATCTTTGTAATGCATTAACTAGGTAATCTGGTAATGATCTTATTGTATAACTTGATAATTGCCTTTCTGTTCTTTTTTTGGTTTTGAGTTCCAGTTGTAATTTTTTTTTTTGTTTTGTTCTGAAATGTATACCTTTTGTATGAAAACTGGAAGCTTTCAATTCTTTTATGTTTTAGGGAAAAATTGTAAAGTTGCTAAAGTTGTTTTTTTTTTCTTGGAAAATATGCTTTAAGTATAAATACATATATAAATGGTCACATTCCAGCAGTTGATGGGGGGATCTCTCAATGTATGTTTTTGTTCTACTGTTTTTATTTTTTCAAACATTTGCCTCTTAAAATGGGAACAAAAAATAAAATAATAAAAAGAATTGATTTTCTGATTTTAGAATAGACCATTTTACAGTTTCTTAGATGTATACTTTTTTAATTTATTGACAGCGCTTAACTTATTTTTAGCTCTTAAATACTTTCTGAACCATACACTTTCGCTATATACAAATAAATAGATGTTTCTGGATCCTTTAGAACATTGAGCAAAGCAAGCTTAAAGGGAATGTTTTTGTTTATTTTTATCATTAATAAGCATACCAAGAAATGATTATTAACCTGGTAATTGGCCCTTGTTAATCATCCTGCTGACACTTTAGTACGACTGTAGAAATCATTATTGTTGGCTGCACATCTCTCTCTCTCTCTCTCTCTCTCTCTCTCTCTCTCTCTCTCTAAACAGGGGATGTGTGGATCATAATAAAGTAAAGCAGTGCAAGTGAGCGCTGATTAGCTCTCATTTGCTGCTGTTCACAGATATATTTTAGGCCATCTAAAAGGACCCTTAAACCACCTTTACAGGCCTAATTTTAGACTTGCAAACTACTTCTTGTAAGCTGAGCAATTAGCTTTTTTCATATATGCAAATAAGTAATAAGTGACCGGTGGGCAGGGCCAATTGTCTCAAGTGCCCTGGATTTCCATCCTCTATTGCTGCTTTACTTCTCCTCCTGCATTTGATTGATGGCCTCTGTGCTATAGGGGATGATAATCATGGGCATGTTAGGTGATTAGCCCTGTCCTTTGGACACTTACTGCTCATTTGCATATTTAAAAAAACGGTAATTGCTTAGCACACAGACAAAAATTTGAAAATCTATAGGTTTATATTTGAAGGTGCCTTAACCCCTGTCTGGAGCTGTCATGAGTTACACTATGCGAAACCATCCTGGAGATTGAAGGGGTAAAGCCTTGGCCCAAAGAAAACTTGTTAGGGTACGATAACAGTTGGGTGAGGTTGTGTACCTGCAAATTAGCCACTTCTGCCCACAACTTTTCTGGAGAGTTAGGGGGCATACACATGTTTCACGATTACGGTCTGTGCATGGACGATATGCTATGGACTGGAAGCACGGCGCTCCAAAACCATTTATATGTCTGTGCTAATGTACTAATACAGCCACATGGTTTGTTTTGTTACTTTCTATTGCTGGAATATAGTGTGGCCTCAGCTGATGTGACCTTGACTTTTTTAGGGTTCCCCTTTTTAGAAATATCATAAAACTTTTCTATATTTGGGGCTACAACATAAATTCATAGCCCTGCTTGTAGGATGTTCTACTCTCAAAGTCTATATTTTATATTATTAAGATAGCCATTTTATTTTTTGTTTCCATCTTGCAAGGCAAATGTTGAGGTACACAGCCCTGCTTACCTTCGATCCATGCACTTTTAGGGTACTAAACTGGAAAGTTGTAATGTGATTTTTCTATGTGCATGTTAACCACTTTTAGGAAGGGCTGGCGCCCAACCTCAGGTGGCGATGTTTATGTTTTTATTATGCCCTTTTTTTGTTTTGGACAATGTTGCTGCCCTTCTGAGTGAATGTGCTTGTGTATGCATGGGGGTGATGATGAGCCCTTTGTTTTAATATTTGAAGTTATGGGAACTTTGTAACAAATTGAGAGTTGTAATAATTTGATTGCACAACTACTGGAATAAACTTTTCTAGGGAATCTCAGGAATAAATGTAATTGTCTTGTCTGATTTTTCTTTTTTTTTTAATTATGTATTATTGATCATTAAGTAATGACATATACCCTAAAAGGGAATCATTGGTTTAGCACCTTCATCTGTTGGTCACAATGTCATTACAATGTCACAATGTCATTACAGAGCATACATTGTGTGCATTGGATGTCCGTCTTTCCATTGACTTCAATGCATTGCCACGGCAATAACGGAAGTTATTTTAAATTTCAAAATCGGACGCCTTTTCTCTATTTTTTACGTTGTGTGAACATAACCATTGACTGTCTGTGTTACGATAACCTGTTACTATAAGGGACTTAGGACTTCAGGAAACTGAAAACTGTTCACTAGTCCCAGGCTATGGGGGGTTGATGAAAAAGTGTTTCAGACCTCATGCAGCGGATGAAAGTTTAAGGCTCTACATGACTGATGAAAGATGTTTTAGGCTGAGGCTAGTCGATAAAGTGTTTCAGACCTCATGCAGCCTGCAGCTTCCACTTAATTCTGTATTAATGCAACTGACTGAGGTCTACCTACCTTCTTGAAAATAGGAACATCACTATAAAAGTATGGGGGGAAAAGCTATGTCAGATTAGACCCATTTGTGGACATTTATTTTTTAATACTCTGCATCTAGTTAACTGCTATAATGGCCAATCTGTGCATGCCATAATCTTCTACATGGACTTGGCCTAACCTGAAATAGCTAGATGGCTTCTTTATGTGAACAACTAGAATTTGTTACAGTATTGTTTAATACTTTTTTGCTATTGGTTCCTTTTTATAATGACCAAGAGGAATTGCAAGGAAGATGTCGTCTTTTCTATAGAGGTGAGTGCATATTTTCAAAAGTTTGGTTCGTCAGGTTTGCTGAACCTTAATCTTAAGGTCAGCACTAAAACAGCTAAATGATTACCTCATCTGCTCATCTACACACACACACATTCTACGGTGTGCGGTGTCCCGTTCAGTCATTTATTGGCCACGGCGCTGTCCCGTCCCAGTCAGCCAGTGAAACTGGAGACCCAGAGGAGGACACCAGGAGAGTGCAGACAGGTGAGAAAACTTTTTTTTTTAAGATACTGTATGCAGCCGCCATCAGAACGGAGCCTTTACTGTCCAGTGTATAATGTGTCTGTTCACACTAATCTGAAGAATTGTTTAGCCTCCCCCTAGTAGAACAGAATATTAGCAGTAGCAGCTGCTATAGGGCACAAGTGCTGAACTGTGGCCCTCCAACTGTTGCAAAACTACAATTACCATCGTGCCTGGACAGTGCAAGCTTTGGCATGATGGGAATAGTAACCATCCTGAAGATTGAAGGGGTAAAGCCTTGGCCCAAAGAGTCTGCGCGATTTATCTTTTGCTCCGGCAAAAAATACGCCAAAAACCTACTCCACCTTTCAGGTGGCGTAGGTTTTCTGCCGTGAGCACTGACGCGCACAGGATTTATGTAGAGGCAGTCCGCCTCTACATAAATCTCAGTAGCGCCGGAGATGCAGGGACATTTTTAAGTCCAGTGTAAAAAACGCCGGACTTAATAAATGTCCCCCTATGTGTGTACACTCCAGCTGAGATTCCATTAACTGCAGTGTAACATAAATTTTCTATTATTCATGGCCATTGTTACAATGTTGTGTGAAGTGGGAAGGTGTACAGTAGTTCACCTTCCAATTTAAACTGGGGAAAAGTCGATAGAAAGCCTATTGTAGATGCTGTACACCAGTACTGGCATAAAGCCCCTTATTGTTGTAAGCCTCACATACAGTACTCTTTCAAATAGGTAATTTCCAAATCCAAGCAGTTTGTCTTTGTGCTGAGCCTTGAGCTATAGAGCAACTATTACATAAACTTTTCACAGCAGACTGCAGCAACAAACAAATGTGAGTGATAACCCATTCCAACATTGCCCCTGCAGTTTTGTAGAGCATTAAAGTGCATTGATAACAAGAAAAATGTGTTGAGTTAAACTCCAAAAGTGATGGATTCATTTACAGCAGTGTGTCTAGAGAGAAGGGCGACATTCGATTAATGCACTAATGGAAAACAAGCAGATATTATGGATGAGACCGCCTTTATGATAAAAGGAGCAGAGAACCTGTGATACATGTGAACACATCAGTTTTACTAGATGTGCATTTTGAGGAAGCCTTCTACACACCACAATGTCCAGTGTGATGCCGCGCCGTCATGCACTGTCCATTCTGATCTTATCAAGATGGAAACAAAAAACGGAATTTCTCTTTTGAGATAATAGATTTTCTAACTGCCTGGTTGCTTATCTGAGATGTTACACTTGTCTCCCAGGGTTTGCTCACTTCTCATTTTTACTGTCTACCTTCTTATGCTTAGCTGGGAACTAAGTGCATTTCTTTCTTTCTTATATTTTTAGGTGGCATGACATCTCATAACATTATAGCCTTTTACTATAGCGTTTTCATAGCCAGCATTAACCCAGTTTGCACATATCACAATAATGATTAGAGAGTTATTATAATTTAAAAAGGAACATTTGACGTCCTAGAGACTAATTTTGATTAGTTAGGGTCTGGTTAATCAGATCCCCACCGATCACTTTCTGATAAGGAAAAGAGTGAAATGAGCTCCTTAAGGTGCCCGTACACCTTATACTAAAGTTGACCAAATCTGCCACCAGTATAAGGTCATTAGTAAACCGTGATAAAAACAAGTGTGGTTCTCGAGGTCAGCGCTGACCAAAAAGATCGCACAAAGAGAGTTGGCACTACTTGTGGATATTCTTATATATGTAACCACTGGCAGATGGCTACTGGATTCAGCCACATCGAGGTTGCTAACTTACAAAGTCCATAATAAATCCAACAACATAGAAAAAAAGTTGCACTCACCCACAAAGTCTTCTAAAACTTTTGTTTATTATTCATAAAACGGACATAGTGCGGACATGAATTGGAGCAGACGCTACATGAATGGAGTGGTGACAGCCTGCTTCACGCTCTAAGGCGCTTCTACGGACCTCCCCTGTAAAAGCTGTAGAGGTCCGTAGAAGCGCCTTAGAGCATGAAACAGGCTGTCACCACTCCGTTTACGTAGTGTCTGCTCTAATTCATGTCCGCACTATGTCCGTTTTATAAGAATAATAAACAGAAGTTTTAGAAGACTTCGTGGATAAGTGCAACTTATTTTTTTCTATGTTGTTGGGTGATCAAAAAGATGTGCTCCAGAAACATCTCCAGCCGTTTCTGGAGCACATCTTTTTGGTCAGTGCTGACCTCAAGCACCAGGCTTGTTTTTTTTTTTTCGTTGTTTACTACTGTCCTTTGACACGGGCCCCTGTTGGGAGTATCTTGTTCTAGTGGTGCAGCCACCTGGGCAGTACATCAGTGTGCTCCCCTATCCAGCAAGTTTGATGTGACATCAGGAGGTATTGGACCAGATGATCATCTGAGGCAAATGGAAGCATCATCTATTTACATTCATTTATATCCATTCACATCCATTCATTGTCATCTTTTTTAACACAAATACAGATCACAAATGGGGTCCTTTTGTGTTCCACTGAAGCAAATGGGAGATATTTATTTGAACGCTCTACCCATAAATCATAAACAGAAATATTATGTCACCTTAAGCTTAATATTGTGATGATAATATGTATCACAATATTTAGCCACATTTTTACTCTTTTTTTTTTTTTTTTTTTTTTTTTTAGCTGTGTTGGATATGGCTTGAGAGACAATTTAGCAAATCGTAAACAATAAAGAAAATTACTTAGAAAAATATCTTAATTCTAATAGTATAGCTTCACACCTGGACTTCTCCAACTTCCCCAGTTGTTGGAGAGGCAGTTTTAACATTAGAAGTCATGTGCTACACAGGTCTTTCTCTGGCCACAGCCATCTCTGCTTTCCATACCATCATTGTGTGCATTTTACTATTAGGTTTGGTTCACATCTATGCCAGAGGCTCCACTTGGGGCTTCGGTTGCAGAATCTGTTTAACTAGAAAAAAAAAAAAAAAAAAAACTCCAGTGGAATGACCGACATCAATGGAAAATGTGATGGACCTCATTAAAGCCAATGCTCAGTTCGTCATTGCTAAATAGAATCTATATCACATGCAGAACGGAACATCTGGGGCAGATGTGAACCCAGCCTAATAACAAGATAACCTAAATGGAGGGTAAGTGCTGAACCCGGTTATGTTGGGGATTTTTTTTCTCCATCTGCGATGTTTTAGCTTACCACCAGCAGTTTAACCATGAAGCACACTCCTGCTACTTATTGTCTTGTTTTCCGTGGCTCGGGCCATTTCAGTTACTCAAGTCCCATAGCTCAGTATGGTCGATACACACTAGGAATGGTCCGAACCTGCCGAGGTTCGGGTTCGTACGAACCTGAACTCTCGGCAATGATTCCCACTGTCTGCCCGCTCCGTGCAGCGGGTGGATACAGCCGGAGGACCGCATGGAATACTGGGATACAGCCATAGCCATAGTCTGTATCCCAGTTTTCCAGGCGGTCCTCCGGCTGTATCCACTCTCTCCACGGAGGTGGAAGACAGCGGGAATCATTGCCGAGAGTTCAGGTTTGTACGAACCCGAACCTCGGTAGGTTCGGACCATGCCTAATACACAATTTCCCTAATTTACTTTTTTGGTTGTGCCAGTATTTGTTTTTAAAAAAAATGCAGCTTAAAGGTTGAGTCCATATTTTTTTTTCCCTTTTCGTTTAAAGTGTCACTGTCATTATAACTTTCAAAATCTAACTCAACAGTAAATGTGATATAAAGCAAGTTTGCAATTTACATTCATTATTTTTTAGTTATCATGCTTTAAAACAAAAAGTATAAGATCTCTTCAATAGTTACAAAAATCAATACTGGCGCTTAGGGATGGTCCGAACCTGCCGATGTTCGGGTTTGTACGAACTCGGACTCTCGGCAATGATTCCCACTGTCTTAAACTTCCGTGCAGAGGATGGATACAGCGGGAGGACCGCCTGGAAAACCGGGATACAGCCACAGCCATAGGCTGTATCCCAGTTTTCCAGGCGGTCTTCCCGCTTTATCCACCCTCTGCACGGAGGTTTAAGACAGCGGGAATCATTGCCGAGAGACCCGAACCTCGGCAGGTTTGGACCATCCCTACTGGCGCTATATAAATCTTCAAGATAGCAGCTAGATGTTAGGGAGAACCCTGTTTGTCCCCTAAGATAATAAAATTTAAAATAATTTAAAATTAAATTTGAAATTTAAAATAATTTTTTTCAATGCTCGATACCAATTCGATACTTAATAAATTATATTTAAAAAAAAAAAAAACACAAAAAAACCCTCAATATTAGAAATGCCCCCCCCCCCCCCCCCCCCCCCCAAACTGTCAGGTCCGATGGAACCAATTTATGTTCCTTTAATTTTTTTACTTTAAAAATAAAGTTGACATTATTTACATTAAGGGACATTACATTAAGGGCTCTTTCACACGTCCCATAAAATTGTCCGTGGTCGCGGATCAGCAACCACTGACAATTTTACGGCCCATTAAAGTGAATGTGGCCATTCACACGATGATCCGTGCCGCGACCCGCGCCGCGAAAAAATAGGACATGTCGTAGTGCGGATCGCGGCACGGATCTCCCCACCACCACCCAGCCGCAGAGATGACAGGAGAGCATGATGTGTTCTCCTGTCATCTCATCTACTACTCACCTACACCCTGTGCTGACCAGCTTCATCTTCACCAGAAGTGGCCTGGACTATGATACCTTCTCCGGCCACTTCCAGGGAGCGCGTGTAGCCGGTCAGTGCGGGGAGTAGGTGAGTAGTAGATGAGATGACCGGAGAGCACATCATGCTCTTCTGTCATCTCTGCGGCTGGGTGGCAGGGGGGGAATCCGTGTGAAAGAGGCCTAACACTTCATCTATCAGGGAGATGATGGGGGCTGTAGTCATGTAACACACACTCCAGCTGTCAGGGTGATGATGGGAGCTGTAGTCATGTAACACCAGTTATCAGGGGGATGATGGGAGCTGTAGTCATGTAACACACACACACACACACACCAGCTATCAGGGGGGATGATGGAAGCTGTAGTCATGTAACACACACACACCAGCTATCAGGGGGATAATGGGAGCTGTAGCCATGTAACACACACAGACACACCAGCTATCAGGGGGATGATGGGAGCTGTAGTCATGTAAAACACACACACCAGCTATCAGGGGGGATGATGGGAGCTGTAGTTATGTAACACACACACACACCAGCTATCAGGGGGGATGATGGGAGCTGTAGTCATGTAACACACACACACCAGCTATCAGGGGGATAATGGGAGCTGTAGCCATGTAACACACACAGACACACCAGCTATCAGGGGGATGATGGGAGCTGTAGTCATGTAAAACACACACACCAGCTATCAGGGGGGATGATGGGAGCTGTAGTTATGTAACACACACACACACACCAGCTATCAGGGGGGATGATGGGAGCTGTAGTCATGTAACACACACACACACCAGCTATCAGGGGGGATGATGGGAGCTGTAGTCATGTAACACACACACACACACCAGCTATCAGGGGGGATGATGGGAGCTGTAGTCATGTAACACACACACACACACACCAGCTATCAGGGGGGATGATGGGAGCTGTAGTCATGTAACACACCAGTTATCAGGGGGATGATGGGAGCTGTAGTCATGTAACACACACACACACACACACACACACCAGATATCAGGGGGGATGATGGGAGCTGTAGTCATGTAACACACCAGTTATCAGGGGGATGATGGGAGCTGTAGTCATGTAACACACACACCAGCTATCGGGGGATCATGGGAGCTGTAGTCATGTAACACACACACCAGCTATCAGGGGGGATGATGGGAGCTGTAGTCATGTAACACACACACACACCAGCTATCAGGGGGGATGATGGGAGCTGTAGTCATGTAACACACACACACCAGCTATCAGGGGGATTATGGGAGCTGTAGTCATGTAACACACACACCAGCTATCAGGGGGGCATGATGGGAGCTGTAGTCATGTAACACACACACACACACACACCAGCTATCAGGGGGGATGATGGGAGCTGTAGTCATGTAACATACACACACCAGCTATCAGGGGGATTGATGGGAGCTGTAGTCATGTAACACACACACACACACACCAGCTATCAGGGGGGATGATGGGAGCTGTAGTCATGTAACACACACACACACACACACACCAGCTATCAGGGGGGATGATGGGAGCTGTAGTCATGTAACATACACACACCAGCTATCAGGGGGATTGATGGGAGCTGTAGTCATGTAACACACACACACACACACCAGCTATCAGGGGGATGATGGGAGCTGTAGTCATGTAACACACACACACACACACCAGCTATCAGGGGGGATGATGGGAGCTGTAGTCATGTAACACACACACACACACACCAGCTATCAGGGGGGATGATGGGAGCTGTAGTCATGTAACACACACACACCAGCTATCAGGGGGGATGGTGGGAGCTGTAGTCATGTAACACACACACACACACCAGCTATCAGGGGGGATGATGGGAGCTGTAGTCATGTAACACACACACACCAGCTATCAGGGGGGATGATGGGAGCTGTAGTCATGTAACACACACACACACACACACCAGCTATCAGGGGGGATGATGGGAGCTGTAGTCATGTAACATACACACACCAGCTATCAGGGGGATTGATGGGAGCTGTAGTCATGTAACACACACACACACACCAGCTATCAGGGGGATGATGGGAGCTGTAGTCATGTAACACACACACACACACACCAGCTATCAGGGGGGATGATGGGAGCTGTAGTCATGTAACACACACACACACCAGCTATCAGGGGGGATGATGGGAGCTGTAGTCATGTAACACACACACACCAGCTATCAGGGGGGATGGTGGGAGCTGTAGTCATGTAACACACACACACACACCAGCTATCAGGGGGGATGATGGGAGCTGTAGTCATGTAACACACACACACCAGCTATCAGGGGGGATGATGGGAGCTGTAGTCATGTAACACACACACACCAGCTATCAGGGGGATTGATGGGAGCTGTAGTCATGTAACACACACACACACACCAGCTATCAGGGGGATGATGGGAGCTGTAGTCATGTAACACACACACACACACACCAGCTATCAGGGGGATGATGGGAGCTGTAGTCATGTAACACACACACCAGCTATCAGGGGGGATGGTGGGAGCTGTAGTCATGTAACACACACACACACACACCAGCTATCAGGGGGGATGATGGGAGCTGTAGTCATGTAACACACACACACCAGCTATCAGGGGGGATGATGGGAGCTGTAGTCATGTAACACACACACACACACAGACACACACCAGCTATCGGGGATGATGGGAGCTGTAGTCATGTAACACACACAGACACACACCAGCTATCAGGGATGATGGGAGCTGTATTCCTGCTGTCAGGGCATGGTGACCACTGACCCAGCAGGGTGACCTGGATTTGGGCAGCAAGGTAAACTGCAGGCTGCAGACCCCCCTCCCCCCATCCCAGTGAGAGCCAAGCCGACCCCCTCTTCACCTCTCTCACATAGCTGATGTCCGCCCCGGGAGTGTCTTGCCGGCCCCGGCCTGCCGCCCCCTCATAGTCCTGTGGCCCCCACCTTACAGTGTAGTGATGTAGTGGCCGCATCACCTCCCCGCCCTCAGCCTTCTCTTTATGAAGCGCCGGCCGCTCTCCCTCTGCAGCCGCCGACCCTGCTCTGACCCTTTCACTAAAGGGTAAATGACTGCCGGCCGCAGTCATTAGTAGTGGGGGTCTGCTACACACAGTAGCCGACCCCCGCTACATAGGGAGCAGGTTAGGAGAGGGGGATAATGCCGCTGTCAGTGTGACAGTGACATCTATACAGTTAAATAGCCGGCACATACGATCGCTGTGTGCCGGCTATTGGAAGTTAGCGCGGCCGGGAGCGGAGAGAGTGAGGGCGGGTGGACAGAGGAGGTGACACCAGGGGGGCCACGCAGAGCACATGGCAGGCACTCAGCTCACTGCCTGCCATGTCTTCTGCTGTGTACTTTATGATAAGCCGCACTGCTGTGCGGCTTATCATAAAGTATCGAATACCAGGAAATCCTGGTATCGAACCGAAAATATGCCCCGAAAATCGATAGTAGAATCAATTTTTCGGTGCGTCGTGCATCCCTAGTGTGTACATATATACCTAAATATATATGTGTTGCATCCAATGCTTCAAATGATATTCCACTTATAAATGTGCCTATTAGTGATAATTGTACATGCATATATACTAAACCTTAATGTCACACAGCGATGCCTGCTCTCATACACATCAGTAGTAGACAGTATTGACTATGTCTAATTTAGTAATCATTGTGGCAGGTATCCAACAGTCTACACTAGATAAGCCACTAAAAGGAAAATACTAGAAAAAGCCTACCTAATATCCTCTGTATGTGTGTTGACACAAAGCAGAAGTCATGCTGAAATTACTGTTAAGTGTCCACGGCTCGTTGTACTTGATTTGCAGTCTTCCAGATGGTAACACCATGTTTCTGAACATATAAAGGAAAAAGGATCCCAAGACCACTGTAATCCCGGATGAAGGTGTTTGCACTGAAACTAGTAAGATTTTGTCCCTTCCGAGAATCCGTAGCAAAGAAGAGTAATGTCACTCATGACTGTTTTAGTTCACTATGGAACTGTTGTGCTGGTTACCGGCCGGAACACCGAACTACTGTGTTTTCCCGAAAATAGGACATCCTCCTAAAATAAGACACCCCCACTATCCTACCAACTAGCCTAAAGTAAGACATCCCCCCAAAATAAGCCACCCCCACCCTAAACTAAGGCACCCCCGTAAGTAAGGCTGCCCCCCCTTACTACTCACCTAATCCCCTGTGGGCCTTCAATGGGCTGGGGTTGAGAGTCGAGGGGAGGCCAGGGGGAGAGAAATAAGGCTTCCCCCGAAAATAAGACATAGTGCCCTCAACATGAATTTCATCATGACGACTTCTTCGGGACTACACGCTTACAACGGATATTAGTATTTGCGTTTTAGTGGCTTATCTATTGTAGACTGTTGGATACCTGCCGCAATGATTACAAAATTAGACATGGTCAATTCTGCCTGCTACTTTAGTATATCTGCATGCACAATATTCTCAAATAGGCACATTTGTAACTGGAATATCATTTGAAGTGCTGGATGTAGCACATATATATCTAAGTATATATGTACACACTTTATGCTTTAAAACAAAGCTGTAAGTCTTGTGCTAGTTTAAAAAAGAGACTAAACACATGGGGGGAGATTTATCAAAGGGTGTAAAATTTAGACTGGTGCACACTACACACAGCAACCAATCACAGCTCAGCTTTAGGCAGTGCTGAAAGGAAAGAGAAGCTGTGATTGGTTGCTGTGGGCAGTTTGCACCAGTCTAAATTTTACACCCTTTGATAAATCTCCCCCATGAAGTCTGACCTGTACAGAGAGTCACAGCTCAATGTGTCCAACAATCACATGACTGCCTGGTCTGTGAGTGCTCAGATGTCCTGGGAAACACAGGACTTCCTGTTTTTAGACTCCTTGAAAAAAAAAAAAGTACCATGTTTTCCATGATAACGGAAAAAAAATGAATGTAAATTGCAAAAATGCCTTAAATCACATCTACTGTTGTTTATGTATTTAAATGTTTATGTATGTACATATGTTTATGTATTTGTTTGAGAAATGTTTCATGGAGCCAACTGTGTTTTTGGTGAACATCCTTCAAAATTGGCCATATACTTTGAATGAGAGTTTGTTCAGCTGACAGTTATCTCTCTTGACCATCCCCATACCCATCATTGTAATGCACAGACGAATATTCGTGTCTCCTCTATGGGGAAAATTCGACTTTGCTGAGTGAGCGAGATCAATCTCAGCAAGAAACATATCCTCTAAGTGTGGGTACTATTTTTTTCCAAGCACTATAGTAAGCAACACGATTAAAAAAAACTAAAGTTTGTAGCTGTTTGGCTGCTTAATGATCACTCAGAACTAATTAGTATTGGTGGCTACAAATGACACATTGTAAAGAAGCAATTGTGGTTAATTTTTTCTTTCCAGGAAAAAGAGACATAACCACTGGACATGTACTGGAATCACATAAAATATAGTAAAATACATTTACTATCCGGCTCTCATAAATACACAGATCAGCATGTAATTATATGATTTACAATATTGATAACATTCTTGCTCGACTATCTTGAATAAAATGGTCGGTGTATGCAAATGCTGCAGTCGAAACATAAGGATCGGCGCATTGCAGATATGCAGATGAGTATATGATTCTGTCATTTACAGGATTGATAGCAAACATGCTTACTCAGCTACCTAGAATGAAATCTTCGGTGTATGCAAATACTGTAGCTTAAACATAAGGGTCTGGGCATTACACACTTACAAACCTTTGATGCCATAGCAAATCGAGATGTGATCAGTGTGATTGTACTATAGTGCAGTTTCCTGGATTCTACAGTATGTAAATGTTTATTTTATTGATCCTTATGAAGAAATCGTTCTGGTTAAGTGTGATATGAGGCCAGACTTCTATAATTTAGCACTCAGCTCAAGGTCATTGGAAGGAGAAGATAGCCAGGCATAATAGGTGGCCTCACTCCCCCTTCCTAATTAGGTTGTAGGTGTAGAGTCTGGTTGGTAGGAAACTATCAGCACGCCCCGCCCGCACCACTGCCTCAGCATGCGATCAGCCCCATGCCGATCCCAGACCCTGAGTTCCCTCTTGACCTAGGATTTGTTCCTGCTTTTATTTCCTGGCATTTTGACTTTCTGGCTTTGACTTTTATAACTTTGATTTTGGACACATTTTGGTACTGCTATGCTAGTGTGTGTTTTGACCTGGACTTATTAACCCTTATTTATTGTGTTATTTATTTGTCTGTCTGTCTTGTTCCGTTTTCACTGTCTGCTGCCAGTTTACCAATAATGCCTAGAGCAGTTGAGGCAAGTAGGCAGGAACAGCGGGGTGGGTGCCAGCGTCAAGGCTGGTAGTCTGGTAACAGTTCAATCGACGGTCCATGATCTTTAACGGCCTGCAGGAGCAACTCAGCCATAGGCGGTATCCATGTTTCCCGAACTCCCTAAGGCTATGTTCACACTACGTAAAACTACGGCCGTAGTTCTCGCCGCAGAACTACGGCCGTAGTTTTGCGGTGTGGACAATGCCTTGTGTGCAATGGGATCCCGGCCGGAGCGTACACACATCGTATGCGCTCCGGCCGGGATCTGTGCGGCGCCGAAAAAAACTGACAGGTCAGTTTTCTGCAGCTGGAATTCAGTGAATTACGGCCGCAGAAAGACCTGTCAGTTCACACAGTGAAGCGAGCGGCTCCGGCCGCTTGCTTCACTGTGGGCTGTGGGAAGCTCTGATGCGGGCGCCCGCATCAGAGCTCTGCGGCCGAAAGATCATCCGGCCGGTACTTAAGTAATACGTAGTGTGAACATAGCCTAAGGCTGTATCCAACTTCTTCAGCCACCAGTATTCAATACTTAACTATAGAACTCGATCATGCTCGAGTTTCGCACATCTCTAATAGTAGATTGAGCTTACATTGATTTTAATTTTCCAACAATGTAATTTTTATGATGGCAGCCTACCTGTCCCAGACATCTGCCACCCACAGAACCTCCTTCTACTAAACCCAAATTTCAGATAAGGAATTGGAAATATCATGCTTAGTTCTTAAATTCTGTTAAAAATGTATCAACTATGTCACGGTTCTTTGCTGCACTAGTAAAAATATACTATTTCTGTTGTCTCAACAGACTTTAGAATCTCTATGATATCTCTACAAGATGTGCTTGCTCATGACACACATTCCCCACCGTCTGATGCTCCAGATATCGTCTCCTCAGAATTGAAAGATGTCTTCAAGATAAGCTGGGAACCTCAATCTTCTTTCTTTTTTTTTTATACCCAAAATTGTATTTTGTGCATATAGGAGGAGGCTCAGATGTGAAGCGATTGGGACAGTAGCCTTGGAGGTGAGGAGGGCAAGGACTGATATTGTAACCTCACTCAGAGATAAAATCTGGAGTCTGTTCCTCTTTCAGTTGACTGATGGAACAGTTGTGTCTGTGGTTTCAGTATTTTTCACATTTGACATTTTAGGCAGAAATAGGGCAAGCACTTATCTAAGGAAAGACGCTGCAGTTTGTTATCACTGTGTTTGGAAACATCAGCAAAGAAGCTGAGGATATACTCTGTATCTCCCTATTGTAGCATAAACTACTTTACTTCTACTTAAGTGGATAAACCAACTGTGTAGATATCCGTTCATGCCCTACGTCATGGAATCCTGTCACTTAACCCTTAGGCGACCCTGGACGTACCCGCTAATAAAGTAATCAGATGCAGCTGTCAAAATTGACAGCTGCATCCGATTACTTGATGCAGCCGTTCCCTGGTGTCTAGTGTGGCGGATCGCTCCTCAGGGACGTTGTCCCGGAGGAGCGATCCAAATATCTGTTACCTCCGGGGCTCAGCGCCGTAATGGCGCTGATCCCGGCTCGTCACTCGATTGCTTCCGGCTGCAGCAGCCGGAAGTAATCAATGTGGCTATCTTATCGATCTATGCTGCATATCTATGCAGCATAGATCTCAATGAGAGATCAGTGTGCTTATACTAGAAGTCCCCCAGGGGGGCTTCAAGTATAAGTGTAAAAAAAAAATGTTATTATCAATTAAAAGCCCCCTCCCCTAATAAAAGTCAGAATCACCCCCCTTTTCCCATGTTATAAATAAAAATAAATAAATAAACATGTTTGGTATCGCCGCGTGCGTAATCGCCCAAACTATTAATTAATCACATTCCTGATCTTGCACGGTAAATGGCGTAAGCGCAAAAAAAATCCCAAAGTGCAAAATTGTGCATTTTTGGTCGCATCAAATCCAGAAAAATTGTAATAAAAAGCAATCAAAAGGTCGCATATGCGCAATCAAGGTCCCAATAAAAAGAACCCATCATGGCGCAAAAAATGACACCTGACACAGCCCCATATACCAAAGGATAAAAGCGTTATAAGCCTGGGAATGGAGCGATTTTAAGGAACATATATTTGTTAACAATGGTTTGAATTTTGTACAGGCCATCAAATACAATAAAAGTTATACATGTTACATATCGTTGTATTCATAAAGACTTGAGGAACATATGAAACAATACCCCCTGGGGAAATGGCGTAAAAACGAAAAAACCCCAAATAAAAGAAATGTGTTTTTGTTTTTCAATTTCACCACACATTGAATTTTTTTCTGGTTTCGCAGTGTACTTTATAAAAAAAAATTCAGCCTGTTATTGCAAAGTACAATTAGTGACGCAAAAAATACAGCACAAGGAGGGAAAAATGAAAACTCAAAAATTAAAAATTGGCACGATCCTCTAAGGGTTAAGGACCCATGCTGTACCAGTACCCATGCCATACCAGTACCCGTACCCATCAGGACCTAAGCTCACTTCAAAGCATGTGAAGACCGGCTGCTATATGCAGCCAGGTCCTCACTGTTAATGACGGGCAACTGCAGTCTGCCATGAACCTCATGCAGTGCCGTGATCGCTGCAGCTCCTGTCACTGCCGATCGGGACCTCCGCAGTGTGATGCGGGGGTTCCGATCACTCTATCTTACTGTCGGAGGTCCCTTACCTTCCCTTGCAATGACAGGCTGAATTTGTTCATAAAGTACACTGCAAAAGCAGGAAAAAATTCAATGTGTGGTGAAATTGAAAAAAACAACAAAAAACACATTTTTTTATTTGGAGGGTTTTTGTTGTTACGCCATTCACCATGAGGTAAAACTGTCTTATTATAAATGTTCCTCAAATCAATATAATTACAACATGTAACATGTATAACTTTTATTTTATCTCATGGCTTTTAAAAAATTCAAACCATTGTTAACAAATATATGTTCCTTAAAATCGCTCCATTCCCAGGCTTATAGCGCTCTTATCCTTTGGTCTATGGGGCTGTGTGAAGTGTCATTTTTTGCGCCATGATGTGTTTTTTTTCATCGGTACCTTGATTGCGCATATGCGAGTTTTTAATCGCTTTTTATTACAATTTTTCTGGATTTGATGCGACCAAAAATGCACAATTTTGGGCTTACGCCGTTTACCGTGCGAGATCAGGAATGTGATAACTTAATATTTTGGGCGATTACGCACGTGCCGATACCAAACATGTTTGTTTATTTATTTATTTTTATTTATAACATTGGAAAAGGGGGGTGATTCAAAATTTTATTAGGGAATGGCCTTTTTATTAATAAAAACACTTTTAACACTTATACTAGAAGCCCCCCTGGATCTCATTGAGATCTATGCAGTATAGTTTTACTGCATACTGTAGATCGATGAGATCGGCACTGATTACTGAATTAGCGGGCACGGAGATCGGACCATGCCCGCTAATAGCCGCGGTCCTGGGCTACATGCAGCACCCGGGACATCGGCGGTTCAGAGCGGGGCAAGCATGCGGCCCTGCTCTGAACACCCCTAAACGCCCCAGGACGTACAGGTACGCCCAGAGTCGTCTAGGGGTTAAAAACACACCATAGCCATTTTGAAAATAAAACACAAAAAAATTTAATAAACATATTATATACTGTAGTGTGTGTAATTTTCCGATCTATTAAAATTAAATCAATATTGTTCCCACACGGTAAACGGCGTAAACAAAAAGCGGTTAAAAAACACCAGGATTGATTATTTTTATTACATTTTATTTAAAATAAAATGAATAAAAATTTATCAATTATGTCTCATATATACAAATATTTTTTTTTATAAAAACTAGAGATCATGGCACAAAAAATTCCACCCCATACATTCCCGTACGTGAAAAATAGAAACTCTATAGGAGTCAAAAAAGGGCCATTGTAATCACACCTATTTGCAAAACAAAAAAAAGTTTTACTGTTAAAAATAGTAAAACATTAAAAAAGCTATATAAAATGCATATCGCTGTATTCAGACTGACCTATAAAATAAAGATAATGGGGAGATTTATCCAACATGGTTTAAAGTGAAACGGGCTCAGTTGCCCCTAGCAACCAATCAGATTCCACCTTTCATTTTCCAAAGAGTCTGTGAGGAATGAAAAGTGAAATCTCATAGGTTGCTAGGGGCAACTAAGTCAATTCTACTATACACCAGTTTGATAAATCTCCCCCAAAATGTCAGTTTTACCGTAAAGTGCATTACGTAAACAGGGAACCCCCCCACACTTTGCAGAATTGTATTTTTTTTTCCCAATTTCACCCCATAAATTATATTTTGGGGGTTCCATCATACATGGTATGGTAGATCAAAAGGCACCTTTACAAAGTACACCTGTTCCTAAAAACAAACAAGCCCTTACATGGCCAAGTAGGTGGAAAAATTAAAAAGTTTTAGCTCTTAGAAAACAAGGAGGAAAAAACAAAAATGCTTAATTTAAAATTGTCCCGGTCCTTGAAGCCAGTTTTGGCTATGTCCTTAAGGGGTTAACCTCCTTTTTTTAAAAAAAGAAAGAAAATATAACATTAAGGTTATGGGTTCACTGCAAAATGTAGCGTGACAAATAAAACCTATTGCTGAATTGCAGAGAAGTTGCAAGAAAGTCGCATGTCACTTGCAAATGCAAGGCAAATGCTGGCACAGCCATGCGCAACTTCCCACTAAAAAGCTAAAAGTTTGGTTTTGACTGACTTCTTACACTACAAATTAGCAAACCAACATTGTGTAGCAAGTTGTAATGCTTTCATAATGAAAATCATTGGATACAATGTCGCAGGCAACACGGCCACTGTCCGACCAAAATCACTGTTTTTGTCTCGCTCTTAATCCCCACTAAAGATGAGCGAACCGGGTTCGGGTTCGAGTCAATCTGAACCTGAACATTCGGCATTTGATTAGCGGTGGCTGCTGAAGTTAAGTTGGATAAAGCCCTAAGGCTATGTGGAAAACATGGATATAGTCATTGGCTGTATCCATGTTTTCCAGACAACCTTAGAGCTTTATCCAAGTTCAGCAGCCACCTCTAATCAAATGCTGAACGTTCGCTCGGTTCGCTCATCTTTAATCCCCACCCATTGGTGTTTGATAGGTTGCCAACTGCTGAGTTACAGCATCTCCCCACACTTTATTCACACCTTCTCTTTAGTGAAGGAGGGCGGTTTGGGCGGCCGCCCGAGGCTCCGGGGGGCCCATGCCACGCCGCCCACATTATAATCTGCCACGGCTGATGCACGGCTGCCGGGGGCATCCCGTCCTATCCCCGGCAGCGCGCGCATCAGAGAGCTTCCCATGCGCCTGTGGCTCTGACTTACGGCACACGGGGAGCTCTCTGATGCATGCGCTGCCGGAGATAGGACGGGACACCCCCGGGGGGACCATCTATAATTGGGGGGAAGAGGGGGACCATCTATAATTGGGGGGAGAGGGGGACCAGCTATAAGGGGGGAAGAGAGGGGGACTATCTATAAGGGGGGGGAAGAAGGGGGACTATCTATAAGGGGGGGACCATCTATAAGGGGGGAAGAGGGGGACAATCTATAAGGGGGGAAGAGGGCGACCATCTCCTATAGATAGGATTAGCCCCCTCCTCTCCTGACATCCTCTGTGCTGCTGTGACCTCCCCTATAAGATCAGCACCCTCCTCTCCTGACATCCTCTGTGCTGCTCGGACCTCTCCTATAGATCAGCACCCTCCTCTCCTGACATCCTCTGTGCTGCTGTGACCTCCCCTATAGATCAGCACCCTCCTCTCCTGACATCCTCTTTGCTGCTGGGACCTCTCCTATAGGATTAGCCCCCTCCTCTCCTGACATCCTCTGTGCTGCTGTGACCTCCCCTATAAGATCAGCACCCTCCTCTCCTGACATCCTCTGTGCTGCTGTGACCTCCCCTATAAGATCAGCACCCTCCTCTCCTGACATCCTCTTTGCTGCTGTGACCTCCCCTATAAGATCAGCACCCTCCTCTCCTGACATCCTCTTTGCTGCTGTGACCTCCCCTATAAGATCAGCACCCTCCTCTCCTGACATCCTCTTTGCTGCTGTGACCTCCCCTATAAGATCAGCACCCTCCTCTCCTGACATCCTCTGTGCTGCTGTGACCTCCCCTATAAGATCAGCACCCTCCTTTCCTGACATCCTCTGTGTTGCTGCGACCTCCCCTATAAGATCAACCTCCTCCTCTCCTGACGTCCTCTGTGCAGCAAGGGACCAAACATTATGTTTATTGGGGCCAGCAGGGTGGGGAGGCAGGCAGTGTTTAATGGGGACAGCATTGGGGGGGGGGCAGTAGTGGATTATAATGTGGGTGGATTGACCGGCCGGGGGGGGGGGGGGGGCAGGTTGGGTGGACAGCCCAGGGCCCAGGGTACATTTAATCCGCCACTGGCTGTAGGCCTATATATATTTATTAAAGCAGGATTTAAGCATTACCAGATATTTCCAGAAATCACCACTAGAGGCAAAGCTGCACGTACCGTATCACAGTGGATTTTCTGGTGTGGATCCGCAGCAGATTTGACTAAATGAATGAACACAGCATCAAATCCGCACTGTACAATCTGCTGGGGATTTGCGGTAGATTTGATGGTGCAGATTTGATGCTGTGTTCATTCATTTAGTCAAATCTGCTGAGCGATCTGCTGCGGATCCGCAGCAGAAAATCCACTGCTGTACGGTACATGTGAAGCTACCCTTAATACTATTTTCTACAATTGTGCACAATGCTGCACATGTGAACCCTGATCTGAATAATTAGGCCACCATGACCTCTTAAAGGGATCATCTGAATTACCTAAAAATAATAAAATAATTACATACAATTCAGTCAGAAAAAAATGGTGTACACACCTTTTTTATCCCCCTATGTCTAGTGCTGCTGTTCTGCCATCACCTTTGTTTACTTTCCTGCAAAGATGTGCCTGTATATCCTGTAGTCAATCACTGCCCAAGACCCATGAAGCTAGTGACTGGGCAGGTAATATCTGCAGGCAAGTAAACAAGGGTGACATGGAGGACCAGAGCAGCAGCACTGCATATATCAGAGATAAAATGGGTAAGGATAACATACTACTTGGGCTACTGTACTCCTTTAAGTAATTTAATGATGTTACTGCCCCTTAATGTGCCACTGTCCCCTAATGTACTGCAGAACCATGCCCAGATGATTTATACTACTGCCCCCTAATGAAGTGCCACCATGCCAAAATGCTGTGTGCCACTGTCCTCTCCAATGTACTGTACCACTGTCCTCTAATGATTGTTTCCTGATCTGTGGTTCTCCAGCTGTTTTTCACAGCTCCAACTCCCATCATGAACTAACTGCAGGATGTGATGGAAGTTGTAACTGTGCAGCACGGAAAGCCACAGGTTGCAAAATTACAGCCCCCATCATGAACTGTCAGCAGGGCATAATGGGGGTTGTAGTTCTGCAACATGGAGAGTCCCAGGTTGAGGCACACAGCCCATATTAATATCCCCTCTGTAAATCTCACCTGTCCTTGCTCCAGCTCTGCCCCGGTGCTCTGACTTCTGCACTGCTCTACATTACACAGATACTAACTCCTGTCATAACAGGGCTCCCTGGCTTCTGCCCAAAAAATAATATATATATATATATATATATATATATTCAATTCTATCAGCGATGTGCTAATACTATTGAATTGGGTGATAGCAGCTTGCAGGCATGCCCACTGCAGGTCCCTGCACCAGCTGTCATTTTCATGGACGATTCTGGAGAAAAACAAAGTGATGATATGTGGTGAGAGAGGCCAATGACCCCCCCCTAGCCCAGTTGTAATAGCAACCTTTCTGACCCCTGTTACCACACCACAGTGTTCCTCATATCTGGCCTACCCACTTCTTGATAAGGGTAATGTCGATCAGCGGCAACTTAGCCACTGCACCCAAGCTGTTTCACTCAGCTGGCTTCACTGTTAGAATGGTCCTTAGGTAGGCCCTCTTTTCACACTCACTTGTTGGTTGAAATAAGGATTTAACATTCATCACTTTTGGTCCTCCAAGCTGCCCCTCACCACCACTACCATGCACATGCTGCATCAACATGGCAAGTGGAATGATTAAACAAGTGAGCCAATCTCCACAAGTATGAGCCACAAGTGGGAACGTGGAGACTGGGGGGCATCGAGTGGAGTGGCCTGCACCTGAAACCTATAGGATCAGCTGAGTCGCCATGTAGAGCCTCGTAACTTTGTACCCTAGAACCTTAAAGACCTGAGGGTCATCCATTAAGAAGAGTGGGATGCCATATCTCAGCAGACGTTGTCAACCTGTAATCAATGCTCAAGGACAAATGATTGAGATTTTGCCATTTTTTGTTAAGGTATACCCACCACTATTGTTGACTTTTATTTCAATAAATTATTTGAGATGAGGAAATCCCATTGCATGCTTCTACTTATGTGCCCTACTTTCATAAAATTATATCACTGTAGTGTGAACTTTTTTTTTTACATTTTTCATAAATTTCACCGGCAAGTCAAATATATTGGCACCTGGAGAGTGCTATAGCATCTTTGTTCCTGTCTGTGTTGCATTTTCTGCAGATTAGCCCCTGCCCATTTATTTTACTTTGTCTGTTGGAACTACATAACTCTTGTTTTATGACGGTCTGTTTCAGTATGCTTATGCTAAACTACAAGAACTAAAACATCCTGACCACAAGGTTGCTTGGTTTGGTAATAAAGGGATTATATTTGTGTGGCACCAAAAGTTATGAGTGTTAATCATTGTGATGGAAACCCACTTTACTTTCTTTCAGGTTTACTGTTAAGTATAGGGGTAGTCCCGTATGGGTCAAAGTAAAACACAGACATCAATTTAAAGAACTGTTCCTGTGAAATGTAAGATGAATTAGTTACAAGCATAGGCCAGTGACAACAGCCACTGTGACGGGGTATTTTCCGCCGTTTAGGGTGACTGGGCGTATAAGACGACCCCTGACTTTTAAGAAGATTGTCAGGGGTTCGCCTTATACGGCGGAAAATGTTAACCCCTCCCTG
The DNA here is from genome assembly GCF_027789765.1 of Dendropsophus ebraccatus. Lineage (NCBI taxonomy): Eukaryota > Metazoa > Chordata > Amphibia > Anura > Hylidae > Dendropsophus > Dendropsophus ebraccatus. Next base: position 47,308,376 of record NC_091462.1, read on the forward strand.
ACCGCATTGGTTCCCGGCGTAGTCATTGTGATCTGCGCCGGGGATCCCCAAAGCACTCCCGAACAGCCGATCGTCTTATCGGAGAAGCTCCGAGACGCTCGGCTGCCCGGAGAGCTTCAGGAGAATGAGGCTTCAGATACGTATGTCACACTGCCTGCGCCGGGAACAGGCTAGGAGACAAGCAGATGCCGGGAAGGGGCCCCAGGTGAGTTAACTTTTTTTTTTTTTATAGTGGTCGCCCCATGCCATGGGGATGCGACCAATTTTTAGCTCCCCCCCCTCCCCCCGTATAGGGGATAATCACAAAGTCCCTGTTGGTTTTCTCATCTTTTGCAGTACAGACAACAATGAAAGCTAAAAAAAAATGTATTACCCTAAATTGCTCATGTAATTGCTATTGCTATGTTTGAAAGCCACATAGGGAATGAATGTAACATTGACCGTGCATGTGTGCACAATTTTCCTCCTTTCTTAGGATCAGTGAGGGTCCCAGCAGATGGACCACCACCAAAAAGCTAGTTATCCCCTATCGGCATTAATTTCTGTTGATTTTAATATCAATCTTTTAATACGCTGATTCCTTTAACTTGTGACTGAATTCTACATAGATGCCATAGACGAACATGATGCCTCAGAGCTTGAGCCACTCAGAATACTCTGTCTTTTTGTGAAGGGGCTGTAATTTACCTTCAATCAAATTAAATATTAGTCAAAGGGATATTCTATGTAAGCAAGTGATGATCTGCCTACATTACACTGCTCTATGATCGTGCAGCAATCATTAGCTATGTCTGTGCAGCCCTTGCTGCATATATAGAAACAGGACAGCAGTGGACATTGGTAAATGAGAGGCGTAAAATGACATTTTCTCCCAGGACAGCAGTGGGCAATAGTAGACCAGCGGCATCAGATAAAGTTTTCATCTAGTACTGCAATGGACATTGGGGATTTTTTGTATGATATTTGCAAGGAGCAAAACCTTTGCTCGAGAGATAACAGTAAAAATTGCGATGCAATGTGCAAACTGGATGCTATAGAGCAGAAGGAGCTAGTTTTGTTGGGAAAGTTCCAGAAGAACATGTCATTGATTCCTGTTAATCTCTACTTATACTGGGCTAAAGGCCCTTTGACACGGAATGATTATCGTCTGTAATATAAGGCAACAATCAGCCGACATGAACGATGTCGGCTGATCGTTGCAGTCGTTTAACATGTTGAAAGACAAATGACTATGATAGCAACGATCTGCTGCCGTCGCTCTGGAATAGGATCGGCGGCAGCAGACCACCACTATCCTCTATAGGCTGCCCAGATGATCTAGCGATCACCCGGGCAGCCTCCCCGCGGCCCCCCTGCACTTACAGCTCCTTGCCACTGCATGCGATAGCTGCGGCAGCGAGCGGGAAACGAGGAGCAAACAAGCGCTGATAGTGCTCGTTTGCTCCTCCATTTGCCCTGTGTGTTGATTGTTCCTACTATGCACTACTGAGCACAGCATACACTGTACCATGATCACCTAAGGCATATGATCACAATGGACTAGACACTGTAAATGCCACACATGCAGTTATACAGAACATTTTCCATTGAGCAAGTAAATAAAAACAAAATAAAAAATATTCAGGAAAAACCTGTTTTGCAACATCATAAATTCATTGGTAACAAGGAATGAAACGGTTGGTTTAGCTAACGGGAAGAATGACTTGACTCTTTTATTTTCAATAGCTGTGCGAATCCCTCTAAAGAAGACACTGCCTTCTCGCCTTTGACGTCAATGCACAGGATTTAAAGGTTGAATTTGTGTATAAGGGGCAAATCAGTCTTTAGCTGTCAACAGTATAATTAACTATAGACGTAACTTATACAGCATTGGGATAGAAATGTTTAAATGTCTTAGTCATGCTCTTCAGGAACACGCTAGGTTAATATACAATACAAATACAATATACAATAGAAATACAATATTGGCCCATAGCATGGCGCTGCCACCATCTCTTCAAAGGTGCAAAATAGAGATGAGCGCAACTCAAGCATGCTCGAATCTGAATGTCCGAACGTTCTGCATTTGAATATCTGTGGCTGAAAACGTTGGATACAGCCCTAGGAGGTCCGGGAGAACATTGACTCCGGCGGTACAAAACAAAACGGGAGGAACGTGGCCAGATAGCTTATTAACACACATTACAAAGTTATATAACTTTGTAATGTGTGTTAAATAAGTTAAAAACACAAATCACCTGAGTTGTCCTTTAAAATCAAGATGGTGACTGATCAGACATGACTCAGATGCAGTAATAAAATATATGGATGCAGCCCAGCAGTGATGACACAGAGGACACAGCAGGAATGGTGGGGGTGCATTATGTGGGTAGCAAAAAAAAAGTTCTTCTGTAAGTCCCTTCACTTGTCAGGTCTGGTCCCCTGGATCTGGTATATATTTCCTGCACATCCCACAGTTGCTCAGCCGCATTGAGATCTGGGAAACTTGGGAGTCAAATCAACACCTTGACCTCTTTGTCATGCTCCTCAAATCATTCCTGACAATTTTTGACATTATCCTGTTGAAAGAGGCCACTGCCATTAGGGAGTACCACAGCCATGCAACAATGTTTAGATAAGAGGGTACGTATGAAAGTAACATCCTCATAAATGCCAGGACCCAAGGTTTACTAAGAGTAGGAATGGGGAACCTTTGGCCCTCCAGCTGTTGCAAAACTACTATTCCCATCATGCCTGGACAGCTAAAGCTTTAGCTTTGGCTGTCCAGGCATGATGGGAATTGTAGTTTTGCGACAGCTGGATGGCCGAAGGTTCCCCATCCCTGACTTAGAGAATCACACTGTCTACTCACTCACTGTCTATTCAGCCCTGAGATGAGGAGTGAAAAGGGCTGCTGTGTACCTCTCTCCGCCATATCTAACCATCAGAGGTGGCCTCCTGACCTATTGAAACTTTTCACAAGTCTGTGTGACATGTTGAAAGATTTTTTTTAACCCTTTGAGGACCAAGCCCAAAATGACCCAGTGGACTGCGCAAATTTTTATTTTTGCGTTTTGTTTTTTTTCCCTCCTCCTAAGAGCTCTAGCACTTTCATTTTTCAATCTACAGGGCAATGTAAGGGCTTGTTTTTTTCAGGGATAGGTGTACTTTGTAATGACGTCTTTTATTCTACCATAACATGTTTGACCATAACATGTTTGTAACAAAAAATTGGTAATCCTGGCGCTTTTTTCCCACTTTTTGTTTACACCGTTCGCCGGAAGCAATGACGATTGTTATATTTTAATAGATCGGACAATTACGCACGCTACGGTATATTATATGTTTATATGTTTTATTTATTAAATGGGATAGGGGGGTGATTTCAACTTTTATTGGGAAAGGGGCCTCGGGGTATTGTAATAAACATTTTTATGTTTTTTTTTTTTTACACTTTGAGTCCCTTTGTGCAACTTTAACATACAGTCATTACATTATTCACACTGATCATTGCTATGCCATAGGCATAGCATTGATCAGTGTAATAGGCGCTCTGCTGATTAAGCCTGCCTGTGGCAGACTTAACCAGCAGATTGCTGATCGGACCGCACGGAGGCAGGTGAGAGACCTCAGGCGGTCTGTTACAATGATTGGGACCCCCGCAGTCACACTGCCGGGGTCCCGATCTGTAAGTGACAGGGGACTGTCCTTGTCACTTACACTTAAACGCCGCGGTCACATCGTTTAAGGGGTTAATGACTGGCTGCAGCACGATCGCTGTAACACGCTGATATGTCCCATTGCGCAGAGGGCACTGAGGATGAAGGTAAGCTTCTTACCTTCATCCTCTGTGCTGTTTCCATAATATTACCAGTGTATCTCCTATGCTAATAAGGAATTTTGGTGCACTGGAGGCGGTAGTCCCATCCCCCAGCCAGCCTGCTCAGCTGAAATTTATGAGCTGGCATGGGCGGGCCGGGGATATATCGGTGCTCTGGGGACAGTGGCACCAAAATGCCTCATTAGCATAGTAAGTGCTAATACCATTGAAATGGCGCATCATTCTCAGAGCCCCATGTGCTATAGGGAGATAACAGCAGTTTAGATGCTTCCTTTTAAATGACAGTAATGCTTTTAGGTAAAATCCTCTACAAGAAAGACTTGACTATGATAAAGACAGGGCATTGTGATAGTTTTCCTACCAAGGTCTCGGAGATACAACTATTGGTCTTACTGTATTGGTGACCTTGACTGCATAGAGAGAGATGCGGTGAAACTAATTCTTTCACAATTGCTCACTGCATGAGATGATTTTATACAGATATGTGACATGTTAGAATACATTATACAAGTATAATTACAGATTTTCAGTCTATATATGACAGCACGTCAGAAATGACTTCTCGGTAAGTACTTGGGATTTGCTATTCACTGTCAGGTCACGTGTTTCATAAGGGAAAGGCCTGTTATTTGCTTTTATCATAAGAAAAGATTTCTCCATTTTTTTTTTTATAAAAAACTCAGCTGGTAGGAAATATCTTATAGCACAGTCTTCATATACCCTATAAACAGTTATGAGTAAACGCAAGCCTCCCATGGGACTGGGCGTTATTTCAATGTATATCCATGTATTTAACAGGATACATGTTATCTGCATCTCAATGAAGTGTTTAGTTGGTCTAGCTCCTTCCTTCCAGTTATCACCTCGTTTTATAGATTACGTGACATTTGGATAATTACAGGGTAGGGTGACAGGTGAATGGGACTTTGGGATTACAACAGTTTTCAATAGGAATCAAACCCAACGACTGGCAACGTTGATGATTCAGGTTTTGTTCTAATCTTAAATTCTGGGAGGAATTGAGGTGAAGGGAAAGATTGTATGGAGCTTGGCTTATCCGAAATTACCATGGTGAGATGCAGAGCAACAGATAAACCTGCACAGCTACTTTTCGCTAATCCCCACTAGGCACACCTTAACGTGATAGCTTCAGTGCACCTGTCCCACCCTCACACGGCTTCTTGTTCAATAGAGTATTTCCTTGTTTGTCTCTTGAAATGTTGCTCTATTTACAGTCAAGTGCAATGAAGCCTTTACTGGTTGCATTGCTGTGTGGCTGGAATATCGCTGCTGGAGGAATTAACCCCGTCCGCAGTTGTCATGTCGTGGAATGTGATACCCAGGGTATTGACACTTCCAATAAAACCAATGCATTTGCCAATTTTATATTTGAGAACATAAACCAAACGTAATATTGCATACTTTGATACTTTTGTATTAAATCCTTTTTTGTATTGGGGAAATCTTTACTGTTTATTTTAGTTGACCTTGGGGCTTGTACCTATACCTTCTAGCAGTGAAGGGCACAGTTAGTTTATGAGGAGCTACAGTATCTAGTTGCCCTTGGGACCATTCAAGTCTAAAAGTATCTCTGGACAGGATCCGCACCCTCTGAATGAATGGATGAACAAGCCAGAGCATGCCTGCACAATGGCTGTGGATGTCAGCGCTGACCCCTCTCCTTGTTTACTATAATTAAAACGGGAGCAGAAAATGTACACCTCCTCGGTGCCTGCGGTCACAGTACACAGAGAATGAAGAAAATCCCTTTGTCCTGCCGAAGAGCAGCAGCAGTGAAGAAGACGATTAACCATCTCACAGCCATAAAGATGTACGTCCCAATTCAGTATACTTACTGACGACTACCTCCTTGGAGATTGCGATACCTGCGCCCATTTATTGTGCCGGAGATTTTCTGGGTCCAGTGTTCCTTGCTGGTTCACATTTTGCATCTCAATTATTGAATTTGTGCATTTGAATTATAGCACCTTTTTCACCTTTCCGTTTTTGGATATTTATGATATGTTAAAGAGGTATTCCCAGACATTTAGGGTAGGTCCCACCTCTGATACCTGTGTCTATCTCTATCCGAGTCCTATATTTATCCCAAGAGTTGGGTACGATCTTCCCCCTATGGCCTAGTTGTGGCAGGCAGAGGTGGCCAGGATTCTATAATAATAGAGTGGGCTGTTTTATACAGTTTACATAATTCTTATAGATGTTTATTACACCCAGAAAAGCGGAGCCTTTCCTGGATGACACTTTACATTTTTTTTGTTAACATACATCAGATATTACAGATGTTAGCATTAGCAGTACATTTATTGTTATGTAAAAACAACCCGTACCAGATCCTTCCTCAGGCTATGAATACAGAAGGAAAGACACTATCCATCTTTTCTAGGTGCAGATAGTTCCACAGACTTGCTATGTCTATATAGTGACCCATGCATTAACGGGGTATACCCATCTGGGACACACAATATGCCACAAGTGTCCCTTAGATAGGGGTCTGATCTCTAGGACCGGCAGCTATTCTTTATTTAATAATAATTCCTTTTTTTTTACAGCACCAACCTTTTCTGCAGCCTTTACGTAGCGTAACTCAAATCAGTCCCCGTCTCTATTAGACTAACAATTTTAATATTTTCAGATCAATGACTCCCGGGCCAAATCTTCAAGGCCACCTGAGATGGTCAAGAAGTCAGAAACAGCCGTATCTATGCCTTTTGTGCAATTCCTATTAAAGTCAATGCGATTTATGCAAATGATGTAAGGTGGGCTATGCCACAAGTGTTGTTTATACCCCTATAAGGTTATCCAGCAAAAAGCTTATTCTTTCAAATCAACTGGTTTCAGAAAGTTATATAGATTTGTAGTTTACTTCTATTTAAAAATCTCAAGTCTTCCCATACTTATCAGCTGCCGAATGTCCTGCAGGAAGTGTTTTTTTTCTTTTCAGTCTGGCACAGTAGTCTTTGCTGACATCTCTGTTCCCAGACAGGAACTGTCAAGAGCTGGAAAGTTTTTCTATGGAAATTTGCTACTCCTCTGGACAGTTCCTGTCTCAAACAGAGATGTCAGCAGAGAGCACTGTGTCAGACTGAAAAGAAAATATTTCCTGCAGGACATACAGAAGCTGATAAGTACTGGAAGACTTGAGATTTTTAAATAGAAGTAACTTACAAATCTATATAACTTTCTGAAACCAGTCAATTTGAAAGAAAGAATTTTCGATGGACAACCCCTTTAAAGCAGTGGTAGGGAACCTTAGCTCTCCAGCTGTTGCAAAACTACAACTTCTTTAGCTTTGGCTGTCCAGGAATGGTGGAAATTGTAGCTTTACAAAAGCTGGAGAGCCATGGTTGCCTAACCCTGCCTTAAAAGGTTTTCTAAGACTTTTTTCATTAGTGGTCTATCTATAGATATCAGTAGGGGTCTGATATTCAGCACCCCGGTCAATTAACTGCTTACCAGAGCTGTGGCACCTGCAGGCCCTCCTTTGGTTAAACTAAATGTGTCTTTTTCTTTACTGTAACTATGTAGCTCCATACATTGTGTAGTGGCCGTGCTGTGATACTGCAGCTCAGATATCACTGAAGTGACACCATGTACAGAGCCGTCTGTTTCCATCTCTTTTCACTGTAAGCACTGCAGCTATGTAGCCCTTCCAGGTATTGGAACTTCGTTGATCAGATTTATTGACTATGGTGAGGATAGGTCATCCCTAAACCAAAAAAAAAAAAAAAGTCACAGAAAACCCCTTTTTAATCTTTTTCATCTAAAAAGTACCCAGTGCAGGGGATCTTATACCATATGAGAACATACAGTATGCAATATTCCATCTATATATGAAGTCATTGCACGGCAGACAAGATCCTGTTTATCCAAAGCATATGTAATCTGTAATCTATGAGCTATGCAATTTGTTAATGACATTGTGTTAATCTTGTGAAAACAAATGATATAGACTGGGAAAGCAGCCATGTATACGGAAGTCCCAGGCTGGCATGAATTGATATGACTGATCTGGAGAGCTTCCCGAGAATTTGTATAACATTATGTTCTTCGGCTTTTCCAACGCCCCCTTCCTTTGCATATTCCCGTACTTTCCCCTACCGCATGTGCTGTTGACTTTTCCCTTGTTTCATTGACTCTTCGGCAGGTTTATACGCCAGCTGGCCACTAACAGATTCCTGCAGTACACCTGTCATACAGGATTCCAGCTTTCCATGGTAACTCCCAGCCCAAACCCTCCTCCTACTCCACACAAACCAAGCTAATCCTCCCTCAGTTCCTCCTCGCTCACCCTGACACGGCTCTGGCCTTGTTGTCTTAAAAGCTCCTTCTTAAACAAATATGAACTGGTTTCTGTTTTCTTACATGGGAGTGAATACACAAAGGATTTTAGCTCCCTCTATTCCTGGTTTCAGGGGTGCTGATGGACATGCTAAATCAGGGGTGAGAATCTCAAGTGCTATACTGTATTATAAACTGTTGATAAAATCCAATGGACTGTAAATCTTTAGTGCTTTATTGCTGTAGAATATTGCTATGCATAATGTTCCCTGAAGGGGATTTGTGCAGGCTTTTATTTAAAAACACTGATATAAGACAGAAGCAAATACTACACTCTTAGGGTGCTATTCCAAGGGCCGACCAAGGCCCGATCAATAATGTAAACGAGCGCCAATATATTAGATCCGCACTCGTTTACTGGGTCTATTCCACGGCCCGATAATTGTTTAGCAAGGGCTGCAGGGACATCGTTACCAATGTCCTTGCAGCCCTTGCTCATACCATACATTACCTAAACATGTTGCAGGTCTTCTCCTGTGCTCCCCTTCCTCCCGGTCCCGCACACAGCAGCAGCTTTGGTGCGGCCTGTTGCCTGACAGACCGCTCAGCCAGTCACTGGCCGTGGCGGTCCTGGCCAGTGATTGGCTGAGCGGTCTGTCAGCTTAGACAGGCTGCACTGAAGCTACTGCTGCACGCGGGACTGGGAGAAAGAAGGAGTGCAGGAGAAGCCCTGCAACATGGTTAGGTAATGTATGATGCTAATGAAATCGTTGGTCTCCCGGCGCGCATTACTATTCCACGCAGCGGAACCTAAATGAATGATCAGCCGGTGACACGATCATCGCCTGATTGATCTCTCTATTCCACAGAGCGATAATCGGACGAATTGGGCCGATTCAGCCGATTATCGCTCCGTGGAATAGGACCCTTACACTTACTCTACACACTAAACCCACTGTACCGACTTCACCATCAATAGCTGTAAATTTTATACAACGTCAAAGGGGTGTGGGGAGAAGACTGACCCCCCTACATACCAACTCTTAATTTGATCTACAGACCTCTATTGCTCTACCACCTATTAGGCACCTTCCAACCCAAATAACAAAAACACAGTCAAACATTTTTTTGAAAAAAAAAGAGACTTAACACATTGTGGGGCACTTATCAACGTTTCAGCAGGGGCATACGCCAGGGGGAAGGCACAGATTCGCCCCTCCTCCCTGGCACATGCCTGCCGTATTAGCAAGGCATGGAGGAGGCCTCCTCCCGCACCTCATTTATCATGACCTATGCAGGCGTAAATTATGATCCAAATCTACACGTGCTTCCACACCGGGTGCAAGTTCCGGCGTCCGGCTGGATTTACTAAAAGGCATAAGTCGGTCTTGATAAGTCCTCCACAAAGTTTGGCCAGTAAAGAGTGTCACTGCCAAAGCGTCTATCAGTCATGTGACTGCCTTCTCTGTGAGCGCAGATGACCTCAGAAACATGGGACTTCCTGTGTTTAGAGTCTTTGAAAAAGAAAAAAATTGTCTAAACACAGGAAGTCCTGTGTTTTCTATAACAAAAAGAATGTATATTGCAAATGTGCATTATATCATATCTACTGTTGATTTAGATTTTGAAAGTGATAACGACAGTGACACTTTAAGGTATTATGCCAACCAGTGGACACCCAGTGTCCAGTGCCAAAACTCCTCCACAGTATTCACAGCAATCAAAATAAATCCCTGGATCAACGTCTTATCACCAGCTGTGACTAGATCCTAAAAAAGCATGAGAAGAAACAGGATTAGAACAAGAAACAACAGTAACAAACCTCAAAACCTGTAAACAATATGTAAGTAGATCCCAACAGTCAAGACTCAACTCCCCTACATAGTCATACAGACAATGGTTTCAAATGCACATTATTTCAGAGCTTTGTTCATACATTGGCAAAATGACCTCAAAAGGATTTTAAACCAACGTCCGTTATTAGTAAAACAGTGGCCGTTATTCGTATAATAACACCCTCAGTTTTAAAATAAAAGCTGCTATATGCCATTAAATTACGTGTGTGCAGTAAAAATGGCTGCCATTTTGATGGTGTATGAACATAGACTCATAGGGGGACATGTGTTATGCGGCGAAATGTGGTTTTTCGGCGGAAAGTGGCGATTTGCGAATGATTTTAAGCGCAAATCGGCACTTTCCGACGGGTACGCCAGAGGGGAGGGGGTGTGGAGGGGGCGGAACAGGGGCGCGGACTCATAGCCCGTGCGATTCATTATTTTTGTATCTTAAAGATACGCCGAATCCTACTCCAGTCCTCAGCTGGTGTAGGTTTTCGTCCGTGTGCACCGGAGCGCACAGGATTTATGTAGAGGCAGTCCGCCTCTACATAAATCCCCGTAGCGCCGGAGATGCGGGGACGTTTTTAAGTCCGGCGTAAAAAACGTCGGACTTAATAAATGTCCCCCATAGTGAATGGATGGCAAATCCAGACAGATCAGTTTATTCATTTCTTCTTGTGCCCAGTAATTTGCTAAGCTACAATATTATAGTAAGGGGTGTAACTCCCACTGTAGCTATGGGGCTCGCCGTATGAGGAGGCCTGTTGGGTGCTGCAAATGTCCCTTTTACTGCAAGCACTACTGACGAGCAGTTGGAGTTAAAGGGAATCTGCCAAGAATAATGTATCAAATTGTTCTGTGCAGCTCATTTAGAGATATCCTCCTGAATAACATGGACAATAAGTAGTCCTCTCCAGTAGGGATGTTCCGAACCTGCTAAGGTTCGGGTTCGTATGAACCCGAACGCTCGGCAGCAGACTCCCACTGTCTGCCCGCTCCGTTGAGCGGGCGGATCCAGCTGGAGGAACGCCTGGAAAACTGGGATACAGCCTATGGCTATGGCTGTATCCCAGTTTTCCAGGCGGTCCTCCCGCTGGATCCGCCCGCTCCACAGAGCGGGCAGACAGCGGGCATCATTACCGAGGTTTCGGGTTCATACGAACCCAAACCGAACTCGGTTCGGACCATCCCTACTCTCCAGTATGTGCATGAGCCCAGTAGTCCTGGATATTCAAAAGAAGCAGAAAACTCCGCCCACCAGCTGCTGATTGGCAGTTATTTATCCACGCTGTGTATAGGCAGTCAATCATCAGTTGGAGGGCGGGGGAGGGGTGCAGCAAGAATCCCATTCTCCTGCATATTAGGAGAACGGCTGAACAGAAGGATGTAAGTAATACACTGATCTGTTCTGCATTTCTGTCACTAGTTTATGCATCCCTCATGTTAGGCAGGATAAACTTGTTCAGCTTCTCTCTTAATAGTTTATGCTACTCTTAGATAGGACAAATGGGGGGGGGGGGGCAGTTAAAAGTAATTTCTAGTTACGCCCCTGAATCTAGTCGGCCACCCCACAGACTGTTAAAAAAAGACAGTTTGTCTCCACTATTTTCTAAGACAATCTATGTTGTCACCCTGTCATCAAGCTTCTGATATGGTCAGCATTAGGTTCCTTTTAAACAATTAGACTGTTCTCAGAAAAGAAAACATTTCCTGCAGGACATACAGCAGCTGATAAGTATGGGGAGATTTTTAAATAGAAGCGAATTACAAATCTATAAAACTTTCTGAAACCAGATAATTTGAAAGAAAAATATTTTTGCTGGATAACCCTTTTAAAATTCTCACTAGATCATGTTAAAATAAATGTGTACCATATAAGAAATGAACCCTGATTTGCCTTGTACTCACCCATATGGCAGTATACAACTCCATGGGGGTTTAAAGTCACTGTAAGTCTATAGTTAGTCTAATGAAGTCATTTATTCACATCCAGTTTCCACTGAACTCATGTTATCATGTCTCAAGTCATAGTTGACATGTTTTTTTTTTTACGATAAGCGTATATTTTTAAAGAATTTTTAGTACATTTTTTTTTCCTAGTTTTCCATTTCTATCTACATTATAAAATAATTCTGAAATTTTGCAGTTTTCATTCTTACCACTGGGGCAAAAATGAATCTGAATCTTGTTGTGGTGATAAGAGAAGGCTGCTGTTAAGTGATCTGTACAGCATTGCAGCAACATGTGACACCAGTAGATAGATAACATTAGTACAAGTACAAGTTCCCTGTGGAATGACCTTTTTTAAAGGTCACAGAGCACGCTCAATGATGTTTCACATTCACCTCAAAGGGACACACTCTGTTTATTGTCTTCTATGTCCATGAGTCTTGCTGCAAAGCATGTCACTAAATGCTAAAAACTCGGGCTCTCCGGCTGTTACAAGACTACATTTCCCAGGATAGTGTGTACTCAGGACTGACTACAAATTAACAGTTTTTAATTTGCTAAATGGGGTAAAGAAAACCCATAGTGGACACTATTTTAACTGCATCTAGGATTATCAGCAGGATCATGTAGACAGGGGAAGCTTTTGCATTGAATATTTCTTACTTTTAGAAAAACTGATACATTAAATGGACAGCAAACACGAATGCATCGTTCCATCTGTCCATACTTTGAATAGATGTGTGTTTTTTTGTTTTTTTTTACTGGTTTCAAATGGAAAGCTACACATACAGGGGGAGATTTATCAAACATGGTGTAAAGTGAAACTGACTCAGTTGCCCCTAGTAACCAATCAGATTCCACCTTTCATTTTCCAAAGAATCTGTGAGGAATGGAAGGTGGAATCTGATTGGTTGCTAGGGGCGACTGAGCCAGTTTCACTTTACACCATGTTTGATAAATCTCCCCCACAGTTTTTTGTTGGAAAGATTAGCATAGAGGTCTTCGTTCCAATCCACCAAAAAATAAATAAATTAATGCAAAGCGTCAGAAACTAATGAAAAGGAGACAATTTGGGCACACTTTTATATAATAGAAACCTGTATCAGTCAAACAGATCCATCACAAAGGTCTTTGTGCTAGTAAGAAATTAAAGATTTACAAAAACAGCATACACAGCGTGAAACCAGTTTGCATCTATAGTCAAACAAAGTAAACGTTAGTTTTAAAATGATGCCAAATATCACAAGTTTAGGTGGCATCACTAGGAAGAAAAGTACAGTTCATAAGGGGTGGAGGATAAAAAAAATAGTTATCAAAACAGGATGCAAGATGGCACCAACCCTGATGCAAGACTTGGCACGAAGTCTGATATGACTCAGGTTCTAATCTTTTTCGCATCTGTGACTGTAGCTGACATTGGAAAAATAGTGAATAAAATACAAGCAGACCAGCGAGCCATGTTTGAGTTTGAGCCAAGTTTATCTGAGCCCCACTGATATACAATAATAATTGAAGGGTTTGTCTCACAATGATAATCCCTGTCCAGATGCTCTAGTAGGCTATGTTCACATTCTGTATGAGACTGTCCGTTACGTTACCCAGCCGGGTCATGGAACGGCCGGTGTCAGAAAAGATCATCCTGGCTGGTATTGCAGTACCGGGCAGATTATCTTTAGTGCCAATGAGTTCTGATGCGGGCGCATCTGTGTGCGCCCGCATCAGAACTCTCCACTGCTCGCTCCATAGTGAGCACTGACAGGGTTTTCTGCCGCCGCTATTCAATGAATAGCGGCCGTAGAAAACTGACATATCAGTTTTTACAGCTCCGCTTGGGATCCCGGCCGAAGTGTATACCTTGTGTATACACTCTGGCCAGGATTCCCTCTGCCTGCAGCACAATGTAGGTTCCGTACCAATCACGGCCATTGTAACAACGGCTGTGATAAGTACGGAACTTACGTTGTGTGGCCTTAGGGCATATGGACATCACATGTAGTTTATAGTTTAAAGTGACTGTGACACTTCAAGCTGTCCATGTATCCTTGCATGGATAAGCATTCACTGGAAATGTTGACATGTAATGCTACAATTGCCCTTGAAGGCCACTACAGAATATATCTGGATGGACCCAACATTATCAGTTTTTTAGTAATGCCGGGATACTCAGCAGATCTCTGTGACGGCTACAAATTGAAAGTTGTTGTGTAATGGCCCAGAATGGTATTTATTGTCAGGCGTCTGGAAATTTATTGTTGCTATTGGCAACCTTAGACAGTCTGTATTAGGGCCTATGTATTTGCTGCTCTTCCTTATCTCTCTTGTAGTGGTATTGTTTTCTGCTATGTATTTATTTATTATGTTGTTAGGTATTAATCGCTAATAATACAAGTGTTGAGCTTGATCAGTGCTTCTCCCCTGCAACCTATCACACACTAGGGATTGGCATGGGGAAAGCTAGCTCCGCCCACCTTTTACCCAGAGAGGCTGTGCGGTCTCCTCAGTGACAGTTGGTAGTCTGGCATTGCCATAGTCACATCTAACCTCCCTACGTCACCTCAGTAATCCTGTCAGACTCCATCCTCAGCCCCCTAACCTGTTTCCAGTCAGCCATAAGGACTAATACGTGTCTTCTAAGTCTCAGCAGGACATCCTCTGTATTTATTAGTGCCTGCTGTCGGATTGGTGAATAGATAGAGGGTCTCCCTGATCCTCCTGGCTTCAGTGTGTCCATGAGTCTTCCTCCTACATGATAGCGAGCGTTGACAGCGTCAAGTCTCTTCAGTAACTTCAAGTACCTATTCACACGTACCTTATAAAGGCGGAAAGCTATAAAGTCTCTGGAACAGGTCTGTCTCTTTGAAATCCTTTTTATCCACCAAGTGTAAGCTAAAGTAACCAAGGTAACCCTCCCCCTGAAGCAAAGGACTCTGATCAAGCCAACAGTTTGCCATCATCAGATGCTCCTGTATTGGATTGTATATAGTTATCCTTCAAGTAAAGTCTTGATATACTTTAACCGCTATTGTGTGAAGACTTTTATTAAAAATTATATGTCCCTGCGTGTATGCTGAAGAAGACAAGGGCCCCAGCACCCTCGGACTAAACTGTGACAGGAAAGTTTCAGAAGGTGAGCCCTAAGGTTGCACTACACCATCCAGCAACACAATACCTTCAGCATATTACCATAATACCACCAAAGGGACATTAAAATTTTTCTTGGCGTCACGCATAGGACATGATAGTTGCCTCTAATGATAAAACTCCTCCAATATTATCATTATTTACACATTAAGGCTATGTTCCCACGCTGTTCTGAGTAAACGGCCATTGTTTAACACTAGGTACAGACGGAATGAATGATAGTGTTAATTAATTCCGGTCATAGGTAATGTTAATCAACGGAATCACATGGAACGGACGTTGTTTATACCACGTGTGAACACAGTCTTAAAATACAGCTCTAAGACTTTAGCATTTACTTATACAGATTGCACAATGATAAAACAAATTGACGGCCATTAAAAAGAAAACACATAACTAAGCAGCTGTCTGATAAATGGACAAGCAGTCTTATATTGCATGAGAAATAACTACTGATTCTCCTGATTCTCAGAACGGTCCTGTAGACTGGGACAATTCAATGAAATATTAAAGACGTCTTGTTTAGACAATGACATCTGCTCTGTTTGCACTGCTTGGTTTTTCTGGAATACAAAACCAAGCTCAGATCCAGCTGTCTTGTCAACCAAGCTGAGCACCAAGGCTTCCTGACGAAAACCACAGAGGATTTCAATAAGGTAACACCTGCAGTCTCCTTTAAATCAATGGCACCTGGCAACCCCTAGCTGTAATACATAATATGAGCATGGACTGTGGTATAATGTGATTATATTGCTTCCTGTTGACTTTGTGTCTTCTATCAGTGTTATGTATATATTGTGTGTTCCCTAAAAATTTGGCACATTTAAAAATAAAGTCAACGTTTTCTTACTGGCAATTATTGTCCATTAATCGAACACAATGTATTGGGGGAACCTAAATGATCACCATTGACGTTTCAGAAGGCCTGTTACAGGAGTTATCTAGGCTTTCCTTAAGGCCTTTCTTGGGGCAGGGTGTCAATAAATGATGGGTGACAGTCCAACCTCTACTGCTCATCAGTGTGACTGTGCCTGGTGCACAAACATAGCCCTTTCCAGTGAACAGACTGAACAGAAAGCCCTAGTAAATAATAAGGATTCAGTTAATAATATACTTTATAACACTACCTAATGGGGAATTCCTACTGCAGACAGAACTTTTTGCTTTAGGAGAGGGTGCAGTGTAATGGCATTAGGTTCCACAGGAGTCTGTACAAGGTGCTTGGGCAAAGTAGGCCTAGACCCCATTATGGTGGGCTCACACTACCAAATCCGCGCCAATAAGTTCCGGTGGATTACGTCGCTTGTACCCGCTCACGGCGGCGCACATCTCCACCTGTCCCATAGACTTAAT
Organism: Dendropsophus ebraccatus; assembly: GCF_027789765.1. Lineage (NCBI taxonomy): Eukaryota > Metazoa > Chordata > Amphibia > Anura > Hylidae > Dendropsophus > Dendropsophus ebraccatus. The sequence continues at coordinate 47,324,777 of NC_091462.1, forward strand.
GTTATGGGAGGGTGAATTCCACCTGCCGCCGAAAGAATTTTCATGTCAGTTCTTTTGGTGGAATGCGGAATCCGCCCGGCCATAGAATGGTGTCTATGGGATGGGCGGCGATGTGTATACACTACCGTTCAAAAGTTTGGGGTCACCCAAACAATTTTGTGTTTTCCATGAAAAGTCATACTTATTCACCACCATATGTTGTGAAATGAATAAAAATAGAGTCAAGACATTGACAAGGTTAGAAATAATGATTTGTATTTGAAATAACATTGTTTTTACATCAAACTTTGCTTTCGTCAAAGAATCCTCCTTATACAGCAAATAAATCTTGAATTTCTTAGCAATTATTCTTGTTCATTTCTAAGAACAAGAATAGACTGTCGAGTTTCAGATGAAAGTTCTCTTTTTCTGGCCATTTTGAGCGTTTAATTGACCCCACAAATGTGATGCTCCAGAAACACAATCTGCTCAAAGGAAGGTCAGTTTTGTAGCTTCTGTAACGAGCTAGACTGTTTTCAGATGTGTGAACATGATTGCACAAGGGTTTTCTAATCATCAATTAGCCTTCTGAGCCAATGAGCAAACACATTGTACCATTAGAACACTGGAGTGATAGTTGCTGGAAATGGGCCTCTATACACCTATGTAGATATTGCACCAAAAACCAGACATTTGCAGCTAGAATAGTCATTTACCGCATTAGCAATGTATAGAGTGTATTTGTTTAAAGTTAGGACTAGTTTAAAGTTATCTTTATTGAAAAGTACAGTGCTTTTCCTTCAAAAATAAGGACATTTCAATGTGACCCCAAACTTTTGAACGGTAGTGTACAAGCGATGGAATCCGCCGGAACTTATCCATGCAGTTTCCGTAGTGTGAACCCACACTAACTGTAGGGCATGCTGTGTAGGCTTAGGATAGAAGCAAGTAACTGAAAGCCTAAGAGGATATGCAACAGGACCTATAAGATGCTGCTGTAAAACTGCTGATGCAAGTTAAGGCCAGGTTCACATACAGTATGACACCAGCCGTTCCGTGACCCGGCCGTGTCACAGAACGCCGGTGTCAGTGAAGTTCATCCAAGCCGGTACTGCAATAGTGGCTGGATAAACTTATTTTTTGGTGACTCAGAATTTGGGCGCATTCCTGTGTACTCGCATTCCAATTCACCATTGCACACAATAGAGAGTGCGTCTGGAGCCGCACTTTCCATTGTATGAACTGACAGTTTTGTGCCGCCGCTATTCAATGTATAGCAACTGCACAAAACTGACACTCCAGAACTTCTTGCTCACAAATTGCTACAACGGCCATGATTAATTCAAAATATACGTTGTATGAACGTGGCCTAACAATGGAGACCTGGAGAACGGGAGGGACTGCACAGCAAGCAATGTCACTGAAGAAAAGACTTTTATAATTTGGTAGTCATTTTGATGACAGTGTAAGCCTATTTTCAAAGACTGTCTGTCCTGTGGGCTAGAAAGAGGCATGCAAATCTAAAGATGTAATATGGACAGTAACATGTCCAATGGGCTATTAAAAGATTGGCCAAGCAAGGAAAAATTATTCATCTACATGCATACAGGGAAAAATAAGGTTTTGAAGGTAAAGTTAACATGTTTGATATTGCTGGTGTTATTACTGGTGTTACAGGATAAGGGCCAGTTCACACTGAGAAAAAGGCAAGGAAATTCCTTGCTGAATCCCCACTTTAAATTCTCCCCAAAAAATTAGTGCAGAGCAATTTTCCATTGAGTTCAATGGGATTAACGCTCTGCTGTTCACACGGGCAGAATGTTTAGCCATGGATCTGCTTTCCACCCAAAGAATTGACATGTCAATTCTTTGCCTGGATTCCACTAGAGGAAGCCTATAGAAGTCAACGGGGCTTGAAGTCCGCTTGAACTTCGCTCAAATACGTTTAAATAGGCGAGGAATTTCAAGCAGCAATCTTTCCTCTTCAATTCCTTGCCTATTGCTTGATGTGAACAGGCCCTAAGATATTATTGTTATTTAAAATTTAAAAGCACAGACTTTGACTAGGAAGTCGTTGACCTGAAATTTTGGCTTCTGCCAAAAATAACTTTTTTTTTTTCAATTTAATCTCAGGACATCTACCCAATATGTCATGTATCGGTGGAAGAACATGCCAATAACCCAGTGATATTGGCCAGATCCTCCACTACAAGGCATTTGTACTATTTGCTATTCTGCATAGCAGCTTCTCACCAGTACTGGGAACAATCGGGGCACATGTGAAAGGTTTGTCTAGAGAACACCAGAGGCTGCCATAACAAATATGTAACAGCAATACCTAGACATACAGTAGGAACATGTTTTAGAATGATTTCAGTGTAACAATTGCTTTGTGTTATCTGAGGCTTGGTTCACACTACGTTTTTACAATCCGTTTTTTCATCTCTTTTTTGCATTTGTGTGCATCCATTTTGATCCATTTTTCCACTGACTCCCATTAAAAAAATTAAGGTCTACTACTTTTTTTGTACATTAAAAAAAACAGATTGCAAAAATGTAGTGTGAACTAGAGATGTTTGAACATTGGGATTGTCATGATCGCGCCTGAAAAGGCATCAGTGCCACCCTCTGTTGCGAAGATTCGACCTCTGCGCCAAAGACTGCGCTTTTGGCATTAAGTCCGTGCCTGGTTTTCTTCTATTCTTTGCCTATGTCTTTTGTGATCCGGTCCATGTGTTCTCAGTTCTCCCTGCACTTACAGTACCTTGTTGTATCTCTGGCTTTGGCTCCACCATTACCTTGTTGCATCTCTGGCTTTCGTCCTCCGTTCATTTGGCTCTCCGTTCCTTGCTGCCTTCTTGGTCCTGTCCTTCTGTGTGTTTTTGAAAAAAAGAAAAAACGGAAGGCACCTTCTGGTGCAATATCACTACAGTAAATGCAAATAAAGTGCAATGTTATAAGGGAAGTAGGTGCATATGCACTCACCTTTTAGTGTTGTGCAGAATATAGGCACAACACTATTGAGGACTTAATGTGTACAACGCAGCCGGTATCATAGGGAATCTCCCAGCCAACAGGTAGTTCAGCGGGTAGTCCAAGTGGTAATATGAGGATTGTCATAGGACCGACAAAACCTCTAGCATGATCCCTTGAATGCAAATGGCGCAGCTGTACAAAAGTTTCTCCAATATACGACATTCACCGATAGATTAATAGTAAACAGCAACGGTTTATTCAGGCAACGCGTTTCGGCTTATATAACAATGGACAAGCCAATTCTCAAGCCATATGAACCATTCAAATGCACTGTGCGTTTTTGTGACTTTGCCTTGTCTGCTGTCATTGTACTTTATTCGTCTGTACTGTGTCTTGTCTGTGTTTGCACTTATTTGAGCGCAGGGATCGCCGCCCAGTTGCTCGCCGCCATCTTAGGGCGGATTGTGGCAAATAGGTAGGGACAGCGTGGGGGGTGTTAGCTATTGGGCCCACTTGTCCTGTGTCTCTTTGTTCCCAGGGGCCCTGACAGGGATTTTGCAGGTTCAAACAAACTCGAACCTTCTCGAACCTGCAGCATTTGATTCCCGATCCGTGCCGCCTGGAATTCTGGGATTCAGCCTAAGTAATAGGCTGTATCCCAGAATTCCAGGTGGTACACGGGCTGTCTCCTCCTTCCCTACGGACCGTGAAGGCATCAGCAATCAAATGCTGCAGGTTTGAGAAGGTTTAAGTTCAATTGAAACTGGAAAATCCTGATGTTCGATTATCTCTAGTGTGAACCCAGCCTAACAGAGATGTGAAACCTTTTTACTGTCTTAAATTACACGATTGAACACCAATGTATCAGAAAAGATTTCTACTGTATTTTCTGGTAAATGTGTATATAAAAAAAAACCCCGGGAGGACGATGCCTTGTATAATCCTGTTACATATTAGACAGTAAAAAAGTCAGGGTGTATGTGGACTTGTTGAATTTAATTTGGTTGTTTTTATTGGTTTTATAACAATAAAACCAGTTACTATTTTTACGACATCCCATTTGTTCTGGAGATATTTTGTAGCAGTGTCAGAAACAAATCTGCGCTTATTCTCCTCTACTTCAGATTCTGATAAAAGATGGATCAATATTCAGACTTTTTCCTTCTCAACCTTGTGTGTATATAAGTGTAACTTTGTTCTGTTTATACTTATCAATATTCCACATTGTCATAAAGTTGCACAGCAACAAATATATTAGCATTATAGCCATATACTTCCTCAGGCAGAATCCAAACTACAGTCTTTAATCTAACAGGAATCTCGTTTTAGTGCATTGTTGGCCTAGGAGTGTCTGCAGAATCGTTCTGAATATACTGAGTAGTTAATAAACATGTCTACTTACCGCTCTATAAGTACAAGATTTAATCCATTATAGGTTTCTGCAATAGAATCATGACATCAATGTCACCAGCCCAGAGGGAGCGCAGATTACACAATAGGCAGGAGGGCCTGCCGGATAGCCTGTAGACCTCCAGACAATCAAAGTCTGTGTCATGCCAATCACAATGGCTCAAGGGCTTGTCCTGATAGTCCCTTTGCTTTTCTCTGTGAATCAGTTTAAGCTGCTTGGCTCAAAGCAAAAGCCTTAAAGCCACTCTGTATCCACAATCTGACCCCCCCAAACCACTTTCGGATAGCTGCTTTCAATCCAAGATCTGTCCTGGGGTCCGTTCGACAGGTGATGCAGTTATTATCCTAAAAAACAACTTTTAAACTTGCAGCCCCGTGCCCAACGGCCGGGGCTTAGAGTATCTGTGCTCTAACTTTGCACCACCCCTGTTCCCCACCCTCTTCATCATTAGGAATGCCACTGGAACATTTTCTCCATGCTGAACATTGCACAGGTGCCTTAACGATTCAGCCCATGTGCCATGCTTACACAGCTGATGAATAGGAGACACTTTGCCTGGAACTTTCCTACTGATGAGAAGGGTGGGGAGGAGGGACAAAGAGGGTGTGTCAGCCTAATGCATACGCAATCTAAGCCCCGGCCGTTGGGCACGGGGCTGCCAGTTTAAAAGTTGTTTTTTAGCACAATACCTTCATCACCTGCCGAACAGACCCCAGGACAGATCTTGGATTAAAAGCAGCTATCTGAAGGTACAAGCAGTTTGGGGGGGTCAGATTGTGGGTTCAGAGTCACTTTAATTCTTAATTGGTGCTGCAGTTCCCAATAGTGGGGTACAGGTTTAAAGATCTTTACCTTTGCTTCCACATCATCCTAAGCAAAATTAAGTTCTAGGGTCTTGATAAAAAGTCAAGAAAACAATAAGAAAAAAGTCAATGACAGTCTTGAGCACTCTCAATAAAGAGGCCAGCTCAGAGCAAGCTCTCCCTTCTTTCTTGAAGTTAGCTAGTTAAAAGAGTGGATGCATGTTAACCCTTCTAGTTTTCTTACATTACAAAATTTTGAACAAACTGAGTTTAATTCAGAGCTATTATTTCTATTATCTATCTACGAAATAGTTTTGGCAGACTGCCAGTTACCTAGAAAACCACACCCGTTCTGTGTCTTTCTCCTATATTAACCCATTCCCATATTCTGACATACATGCACAGTACATTTACCTTGGAACTGTGGTGTGGTGACATGGAGAACGCTCATATATAGAGTGGCTGCTGGCTGTATATTACAGCTGCTGGAATAAGACTTTAGTTTGATCTTGGAAATATAAAGGGGTTTTCCACCTCATAAAGTGGTTTTGCACCCAGGTGGCCCATAGGAGAGAACAGCGGTCTGCTGCCGCTGCTCCTGTTGCAGCCAGCAGACCGTCACTATCTTTGTACTTTTTTCAACATGTTGAAAGACAAGGATGAGCTGACATTGTGCATGGTGGCTGATTGTTGCCTTTTAACACTACCTATTACACCAAGCGATTATTGTCTGTAAAGGCCAAAAATCGGCCAAATACGGCTGATAATTGCTTTGTGTAATGGGCCTTAAGAGATGATACCTAGGAGATAATAAGAAGGAAGGAGAGATAATACCTGGGGAGGGTGAGAGATGATACCCAAGGGAGAGGAGATATTATATCTAGGAAATTAGGAAGAGGAAGGGTGGTATTCCACGGGCCGATGGGGCCCGATAAACGAGCGCCGATTTGCTAGATCGGCGCTCGTTTACTGGGCCTATTCCACGGCCCGATTATCATTAAACAGGGACTGCAGGGACATTGTTACTGATGTCCTTGCAGCCCTAGCTTAACTAGTATACATTACCTATGCATGGTGCAGGGCTCCTCTTCTCCTGCTTCTCTTGGGTCCCGTGCGCTCCTCCAGCGTCAGGGCGGCCTGTCTCGGCTGACAGGCCACTCAGCCAATCACTGGCCGGGACCGGCCTGAGTGATTGGCTGAGCGGCCTGAGTGATTGGCTGAGCGGCCTGAGCTGAGACAGGCCGCCGTGATACTGGAGGAGCGCGCGGGACCCGAGGAGAAGCAGGAGAAGAGGAGCCCTGCACCCTGCATAGGTAATGTATATCGTCAGTCGCCGGCGCTCGACAAATATAGGTCCTTACCTATATCAACGATCAGCTGATGACAATGATTCAATGAATAGCGGCCGCAGAAAACCTGTCAGTTCACACAATGGAGTGTGCGGTTCCGGCTGCATGCTCCATTGTGAGCAGCAGAATTCAGCCGTGGTAAAGATCACCTGGCTGCTGCAGGGATAATCTTTTCTGACACCGGCCGTTTCGTGACCCAGCTGGGTCACGGAACGGCCAGTGTCATACAACGTGTGAACATGGCCTTAGGAGGATAGACCATACTAGAAGCTCTTTTGTCATTTACTGCTGTCATAGTAATAACCCAAAACTGTACTTTACTGGTATAGATATGGGAGTATCAGTTGATGTCCACCTCTATTTGTCGCCATAATGTAGTGGATAAATCAGCCTAAAATTCCATGTACTTCTCAATAAAAGAGAACAAATACTTAACAGAGTGAATAATACTTACTGGATTTTGGTACCAAGTATAATAAAATCAGAAAGAATTTAAACCACATATTCCATAAAAAGAGCTCATAAAGATCTCAACCTGCTCCTAGGTAGGACAGATATGAACCAGTTTTACTTCATTCCAGTTCTTCATCCAGCTGGATCTCCCCTTTGTAGCTCAACGACATTGTGTGTCTTCACGAAAGTGCCCCGGGTGACATTCAGGTTGTTTATAGACATTAGTGGCTCCAGCCAGTCACATCATCAAAGCCAAGAGCAATGAAAGACTGGAAAAGGGGGGTCATCGGCCTTTGCATAGTTACTAGGTGCAACCCCACGCAGTGATAAAGCGTACACAATATTGTTATGTACTGTAACACTTGTCATATCAGTCAGTGAGAGGTAAATTGTATGCGTTGTCCTTCAGTCATTTTTTTTTCACTTGACGAGACTTCTTGTCTTTGCTGCATATTTAAAAGTCACATATTTCATCTGCAATATAATGAAACCAAATGACAGGTGTATCCATCCACCCAAGTACGTCCACTCACACACAGGATATATTTGTAATCAATTTTGGGAGATGTTTAGCCACTGAAAAAGATGTCACCCCTGAAAGCCTCATAGACATAGCCAAATTACCACTCCTGTCTAAGTGTCACTGTCGTTATAACTTTCTAAAAACAGCAGTAGATGTGTTATAAAGCAAATTGGCAATATACATTCAGAATTTTTTTTTTAGTTATCATGGAAAACACGGCACTTCCTGTTTTCTGACTCTTTTCTTCTAGAAAAAAAAAGAAAAAGAAAACAGGAAACTGTCAGAAAACAGGTAGTCCTGTGTATCCCAGGCCATCTGAGCTCTCACAGATTCGGCAGTCATGTGATTGGTCACATTGAGCCGTGACTCTCTGTACTGGCCAGAATTCCTGTGTTTAGTCTATTTTTTTTTAAACCAGCACAAATCAGAAAATCTGCCTTCAGGACACTGGACCTGGATTTCTGTTAAGTTCAGCTTTGTTTTACGGCATGATAACAACAAAAAAATAATGAATGTATATTGCAAACTTGCTTCATTTCTCAACTACTGTTGATTTAGATTTTGAAAGTTATAACGACAGGTACACTTTTTTGGACCTTTTTAGGAACATGAATTTGGGACCTACGGATAGTAAGGATCCAGGACACCGATGATCTCTGTACATCCACACTTTTCCCTGATGAACCCTTGTACACTACTTGGGAGAAACGTGTTGGAAGTGGAAATTTTTATCATAATCAAAGATCCTCTCACCACCTCAGAGGGCACTTATAACAAAGACTGTCCTGATGCATTGTTGTCTGCTGTCATCACTCTATCCCAGACGAGACTATCACGTTCTCTATTATCTTTCTCTCACCTCCCTACTATACTGCGACGGTCTACTAGTATAGGGGTAGACTCCGGCCTGGTAAGGGGACGCCTGACCCAGCGGTCTTTGTTATTTGGGAGGCAGGGCATAATAAGGCACCCTGACCTATACATCTTTACTGAATTTATACTTTCCTATCCAGAATACCCACTGCTCTAGGTTTACAACTGTACTTACTTGTATGTACTTACCCTGTGTCCACCACAATAGTCATTTCAAGACTTGTGGGGACTCACTCCATCTTTACTGTCAGAATCTCGTCTTTTTTCCTTTAATTTTCTATAGACAGGTACACTTTAAGTAATACATCACCCATAGAAGTCTACGGGTCCATACAGTACCACAGGGTGCCTTCGATTTTAACATGCATTATGAGTACTACATATTATGACCAAAAAATTATGTGGACACCCCCTAAATTATAGAGTTACGTTTACTGAATGGAGGCAAAAGTAGGCATTATTACTTAATGAAGGTACAGGGAGGCACTATTACTATATGGAGGCACAGGAAACATTATTGGTATATGGAGGCACAGGAGGCATAGTTACTATATGGGGCACAGGGTGACATTTATATAATAAAAATCAAAGTCTGTCTGTCTGTCTGTCCTCTATAGACTTCCAAAAGCCTGAACCATTTGACCCCAAATTTGGCACACAGATACATTAGGTGCCCGGGAAGGTTTAAGCGAAGGTCCCGTCCCCGCCAGATGTACAGGAGGGGAGGGGGAGAGGGAAGAGCGGCGCCCCATAGAGATGAATGGGAAAATCTCCTTACTGCAAACACAGGTAATATAATTAGCTGCAGCAGACACGGCAGTTGGAGCCTTAGCAACCAATAGGATTACTGCTTTCATTTTCACAGGGAGCAATGGTTGCTAGGGCAGCTGCCTCACAACATCCACAGTAATAACTGGTAGACCCCCTACTCCATCTATACAGTACATGTATACAGGACCCCCTACTCCATCTATACAGTACATGTATACAGGGCCCACTACTCCATCTATACAGTACATGTATACAGGACCCCTACTCCATCTATACAGTACATGTATATACAGGGCACTACAGGACAGGTATACCAAACTGTGACTGGGTAACACTGCCACACCAGACCTGACCAATACCGCCATACTGTGACTGGGTAACACTGCCACACCAGACCTGACCAATACCGCCATACTGTGCTGGATAACACTGTCATACCAGACGTGACCAATACCGCCATACTGTGACTGGGTAACACTGCCACACCAGACCTGACCAAAACCGCCATACTGTGCTGGATAACACTGCCACACCAGACCTGACCAATACCGCCACACTGTGACTGGGTAACACTGCCACACCAGACCTGACCAATACCGCCATACTGTGCTGGATAACACTGTCATAACACGCCTGACCAATACCGCCACACTGTGACTGGGTAACACCTCCATACCAGACCTGACCAATACCGCCATACTGTGACTGAATAACACTGCCATACTAGACCTGACCAATACCGCCACACTGTGACTGGATAACACTGCTATACTAGACCTGACCAATACCACCAAACTGTCACTGGGTAACACCGCCACACCAGACCTGACCAATACCGCCATACTGTGACTGGGTAACACTGCCACACCAGACCTGACCAATACCGCCATACTGTGCTGGATAACACTGTCATACCAGACCTGACCAATACCGCCATACTGTGACTGGGTAACACTGCCACACCAGACCTGACCAATACCGCCATACTGTGACTGGGTAACACTGCCACACCAGACCTGACCAATACCGCCATACTGTGCTGGATAACACTGTCATAACATGCCTGACCAATACCGCCACACTGTGACTGGGTAACACCTCCATACCAGACCTGACCAATACCGCCATACTGTGACTGGATAACACTGCCATACCAGACCTGACCAATACCTCCACACTGTGACTGGATAACACTGCCATACCAGACCTCACCAATACAGCCATACTGTGACTGGATAACACTGCCACACCAGACCTGACCAATACCGCCACACTGTGACTGGATAACACTGCCATACCAGACCTGACCAATACCGTCATACTGTGACTGGATAACACTGCCATACCAGACCTGACCAATACCGCCATACTGTGACGGGGTAACACTGCCACACCAGACCTGACCAATACCGCCATAGTGTGACTGGATAACACCGCCATACCAGACCTGACCAATACCGCCATACTGTAAATGGATAACACTGCCACACCAGACCTGACCAATACCGCCATACTGTGACTGGATAACACTGCCATACCAGACCTGACCAATACAGCCACACTGTGACTGGATAACACCGCCATACCAGACCTGACCAATACCGCCAAACTGTCACTGGGTAACACCGCCACACCAGACCTGACCAATACCGCCATACTGTGCTGGATAACACTGTCATACCAGACCTGACCAATACCGCCACACTGTGACTGGGTAACACCTCCATACCAGGCCTGACCAATACCGCCATACTGTGACTGGATAACACTGCCATACCAGACCTGACCAATACCTCCATACTGTGACTGGATAACACTGCCATACCAGACCTGACCAATACCTCCACACTGTGACTGGATAACACTGCCATACCAGACCTGACCAATACCGCCATACTGTGACTGGATAACACTGCCACACCAGACCTGACCAATACCGCCACACTGTGACTGGATAACACTGCCATACCAGACCTGACCAATACCGCCATACTGTAAATGGATAACACTGCCATACCAGACCTGACCAATACCGCCATACTGTGACTGGGTAACACTGCCATAACATGCCTGACCAATACCGCCACACTGTGACTGGGTAACACCTCCATACCAGACCTGACCAATACCGCCATACTGTGACTGGATAACACTGCCATACCAGACCTGACCAATACCTCCACACTGTGACTGGATAACACTGCCATACCAGACCTCACCAATACCGCCATACTGTGACTGGATAACACTGCCACACCAGACCTGACCAATACCGCCACACTGTGACTGGATAACACTGCCATACCAGACCTGACCAATACCGTCATACTGTGACTGGATAACACTGCCATACCAGACCTGACCAATACCGCCATACTGTGACGGGGTAACACTGCCACACCAGACCTGACCAATACCGCCATACTGTGACTGGATAACACTGCCATACCAGACCTGACCAATACAGCCACACTGTGACTGGATAACACCGCCATACCAGACCTGACCAATACCGCCAAACTGTCACTGGGTAACACCGCCACACCAGACCTGACCAATACCGCCATACTGTGCTGGATAACACTGTCATACCAGACCTGACCAATACCGCCATACTGTGACTGGGTAACACTGCCATACAAGACCTGACCAATACCGCCACACTGTGACTGGATAACACCGCTATACCAGACCTGACCAATACCGCCAAACTGTCACTGGGTAACACTGCCACACCAGACCTGACCAATACCGCCATACTGTGCTGGATAACACTGTCATAATACGCCTGACCAATACCGCCACACTGTGACTGGGTAACACCTCCATACCAGGCCTGACCAATACCGCCATACTGTGACTGGATAACACTGTCATACCAGACCTGACCAATACCTCCATACTGTGACTGGATAACACTGCCATACCAGACCTGACCAATACCTCCACACTGTGACTGGATAACACTGCCATACCAGACCTGACCAATACCGCCATACTGTGACTGGATAACACTGCCACACCAGACCTGACCAATACCGCCACACTGTGACTGGATAACACTGCCATACCAGACCTGACCAATACCGCCATACTGTAACTGGATAACACTGCCATACCAGACCTGACCAATACCGCCATACTGTGACTGGGTAACACTGCCACACCAGACCTGACCAATACCGCCATACTGTGACTGGATAACACTGTCATACCAGACCTGACCAATACCGCCATACTGTGACTGGATAACACTGCCATACCAGACCTGACCAATACCGCCCTACTGTGACTGGATAACACCTCCATACCAGACCTGACCAATACCGCCATACTGTGACTGGATAACACCGCTATACCAGACCAATACCTCCATACCCCCCTCGAAAAGACACCAGATTTTCTGGCAAGTCTGAACGGGAGGGTACTGCCCCTCTGCAAGGTGCTACCCTACGCACCAGACCATGGGTGCCTAATGGTAAATACGACCCTGCAGGTATACAGGACACTGACACTTTATACCCAGGCAGCGCCGGGTACATTTTCTAGTTATTACTATTTGCAGGAACATGGGAGCATAATAACTACATGGAGAAAATACCTATTTGATTATTTGGTGGCAGCAGAGAGCACTGTGTCAGACTAGAAAGAATACACCACTTCCTGCAGGACATACAGCAGCTGATAAGTACTGGAAGACTTAAGATTTTTAAATAGAAGTAAATTACAAATCTATATAACTTTATGAAACCAGTTGATTTAAAAGATTTTTTTCTGGAGCAATCCTTAAAGTGACTCTGTACCCACAATCTGTCACCCCCAAACCACTTGTACCTTCGCATAGCTGCTTTTAATCCAAGATCTGTCCTGGGGTCCGTTCAGCAGGTGATGCAGTTATTGTTTTAAAAACAACTTTTAAACTTGCAGCGCTGTGTCTAACGGCCGGGGCTTACATTAGTATATGCATTAGGCTGGCACAACCTCTCCTTCCCTCCTCCCCACTCTCCTCATGATAAGGAATGCTCCAGACAGATTTCTTCCTATTCCCCACCTGTGTGTATAATGAACATGGGCTGGATCGTTAATACACCTGTGCAAAGCTGAAACAGCAGTAAATGTTCCTGGATCATTCCTAATGCTGAGGAGGGTGGGGAGGAAGAACGGTGAGGTGGTGCCAGCCTAATGCATATACAAATGTAAGCCCCGGCCGTTAGACACAGCGCTGTAGGATTAAAGGACAACTCCGGCGGGACCCCCCCCAAAAAAAAAACACAGACACACACAGACACCATACTCACCATCCCTCCGGTGACGATCGCCACATCATTCGCCCGCCGTCCGCCTCACCGTCACCTGCATCCGCCGTCCAGCGATGTGTCTTGCTTCCGGGTCCATGAGAGAGAAAAGGCTGCCAGTGCGCTTGCGCATCGGCAGCCTTTTCATTGGCTGGAGCGCATCACATGGCTTCCAGCAAGCTCAGCCAATCAGGGCTGAGCAAGCTGGAAGCCATGTGATGCGCTCCAGCCAATGAAAAGGCTGCTGGTGCGCATGTGCACCAGCAGCCTTTTCTCTCCCATTCACTCTCAATGAAGACGCCAAAGAGGAAGAAGACCCGGACCGCTCCCCGGCTCTGACGTCACCCGTCACCAGATTCCGCCCGGGAGAAGAGGACCGTGACGACCGTAATAGGTAATGTATACATTCTTTAACTTCCATGGTGGGGGGTCGGGAGTCGGAAAGTGGGGGAAGGGGGCCAGACCGGGTATTTAACCACATTACAAAGTTATATAACTTTGTAATGTGTGTTAAATAAGCCAAAAAATTTTTCCGCCGGAGTTGTCCTTTAAAAGCTGTTTTTAAAACAATAACTGCATCCCCTGCCAAACAGACCCCAGGACAGATCTTGGATTAAAAGCAGCTATCCGATGGTACAAGTGGTTTGGGGGGTCAGATTGTGGGTACAGAGTCGCTTAAAATCAACCATGAGAGATGGGTGGAGTGTATGATCCCTCCACATATCACTCAGAAAAACAAGAAAGTTGGCCAGGAAATCTAACAAAACTATTCTTACTATGTCGGTGCACACTGCCATTGCTTAAATATACACACAAACATAAAAAAAAAGCCTCAGCCTTCTATAACTCCTAGTGCTGCAACTGAGCATGTGTGACCATCAAGCTGAACTGCAGGTCGTAACCCAAGGCAATAAGCTATAAACACCACATATATAAGCAAAAAGGATGAGCAATAATGTGGATAACTAATGAAAATATTACTTTGTACAGCATATTTTCAATCCAAGTTAGGCTGGGTTCACACAGTATTTTTGCTCAGTGTTTTTGTCCTCATATTGCAATCAAAACCAGGAGTGGATTGAAAACACAGTAAGGCTATGTTCACACACTGTTGAAATTTAGTGGATGGCCATCATTTTATGACAAATAATGGCCGTTATTTCATAATAACGGCCATTGTTTTAAAATAACGCCGATTATTTGCATTTGTCAACAGTGTGTGAACATAGCCTTTCTGTGTTTTCAATCCTCTCCTGGTTTTGGTTGCAATATGAGGACCAAAATAATGAGCAAAAATACTGTGTGGAAACATAGCTTTAGGTAATGTTCATACTACGTAAGAGACCGGTCTTTCCGTGACCTGGCCACATCACGGAACGGCCGGTCTCTGAAAAGATCATCCCGGACGTTACTGCAGTACTGGCCAGATGATCTTTAGCGCAGCTTAGTTCTGATGCGGGCGCATGCGTGCATGCTGGTATCAGAACTCCCCACAGCACACTATGTAGTATGCAGCTAGAGCCGCTCGCTCCACAGTGTGCACTGACAGGGTTTACTGCGGCCACTATTCACTGAATAGAGGCTGCAGAAAACTGACATGTCAGTTTTCTACGGCGCCGCTAGGGATCCCGGCGGGAGTCTATACTGTGTGTATACACTCCGGCCAGGATCACCTCAGCCTAAAGCACTACGTAAGTTCCGTGGAAATCACGACCGTTGAAACAATGGTCGTGATTTCCATGGAACTTACATAGTGTGAACATAGCCTTTCACTGTAGACCAGACTCCCTCTTAAAGGCTGATTCCACCGACCTTAGTTTGGTTTTGTCTCATTCACTAATGACTTACGATTACCCATGATAACCTCTTGTACAACCAATAATTGTACATAGTATTCTTTCGTTGTCCGTCACCAAGATTCTATTTATTTTACACTGTAATTCCCCTACACCACTTTTTTTTTTAACTTTCCTTCTACTCCTAGTTTTTTTGTGTCTTCAAATGCTCCTTTCTGACCCCATGTATAGTGTCACATTACTCTGCTTTTTTAATGTGAGACGTCAAATATCGGAGACCAGCGTACCTTATATGTCTTTGAATAGGTGTACGTTGTCTACAAGGTCATGCATGCCACCTCGGATGTTACGCAGGAACCCACCCCAACACAACTTTTATTATGGTTTATACCCATGAACAATGTGCCATTGATTGCCATTAGAGACAAGATATCTTTCTTCTATATCTTCCAGACAGATGTGCATATGTTTTGCTGGAATACGTTTGGAGACCATGTATGGCAGGGAGTATAACTACAGGATCTGACTACTAAATATAATAGTTGTCATACACATTTATTATATATACTTACATATACAGTAAATCCATATGCAGATTTGCATATATGATAGTGTTGCAATGAACATAACAAAAAAAAAAGCAGAATGTTCAGTTTGTCCGATAAATGTCTCCCAGGAGTAAAAAAAAACAAGAACAAAAATGTATTGCGAGTTTTTTTTTTTTTTTTTACAAAACAGTACATTTTACCACAAGAGATACCATTGGGGCTGTCCCTAGCTGGCAATGACTGAAACTGTAACGCAGTTACCTAAGGTAGAAGATACTCATCTATCAGTCTCATATGGGAGTTTTAACTTCACTGTTAGATTTTGTGCAGTGCCTTCTCCTTCAAGTAGTTTCAGTTCCATCCAGTGATGTTTGTCATTTGATTTGATGTCAGAAATAATATTGTCAGAGGTGGCAGACTGGAAAGAATACACCACTTCCTGTAGGACATACAGCAGCTGAAAAGTAATGGATTGATTTAAAAAAAAAAAATAGAAGTCATTTACAAATCTGTATAACTTTCTGACATCAGTTGATTTAAAAATATTTTTTTTCTCCTGTGTACCCCTTTATTGTTTCATGAACTTATTAACAAAAAACACTTATATTGGTAAAAGTAATGAACTATGTTTATTTGAAGTATAAATATCGGGCCGATTAATACCAGTAATAGAGCAGAACAACCCATTGAATTCACATTTCTTTTATATATTCGTACCCATTTAAGCATTTTTCTGATCAATTTCTGGGTGGCATAGTAACCTAAGGGTGTATTCACACATGACAGATTTATTGTAGAAATTTAGATGACTGAAAAGAAATTTCACACATGAATGAATTGTTTTTGCAATAAACGCACAGATTTCTGCAATACCAATTCTGAAAAAAGAGACAGTTACAGGCAGGGCCGGAATGGGACTGAAAATCGGCCCTGGCATTTCGAAGTACACAGGCCCACTCAAATCCAGAAAAATTGTAATAAAAAGAGATTAAAAAGTTGCAGATACGCAAGTAAGTTACAGATAAGTACACATCATGGCAAAAAAAATGACACCTCACACAGCCCCATAGACCAAAGGATAAAAGTGCTATAAGCCTGGGAATAAAGTTTAATAAATTTTAAGGAACATATATTTTTTAAAAAAAGAGGTTTTAATTTTTTAAAAGCTATCAAAAAATAAAAATTACACATGTTACATAACTTTGTAATCATAACAACTTGAGGAACATGCATAACAAGTCAGTTTTACCCCAGGGAAAGTGGCGTAAACACAAAACCTCCCCAAATTAAGAAAATGCTTTTTTTTCAGTTTCATCACACATTAATTTTTTTCCTGCTTTTGCAGTGTACTTTATGCAAAATTTCAGCCTGCTATTGCAAAGTACAATTAGTGGCGCAAAAAGTAACGGCTCATGTGGGTTTCTAGGTGAAAAAATGCAAGTGCTATGGCCTTCTAAGACCAGGAGGAAAAAACGAAAACGCAAAAATGGAAATTGGTCCGGTCCTTAAAGGGGTAGTCCACCCAAAAAAAATTTCTTTCAAATCAACTGGTGCCATAAAGTGCCAGAGATTTGTAATTCACTTCTATTAAAAAATCTTAAGTCTTCCAGTACTTATTAGCTGCTGTATGTCCAGCAGGAAGTGGTGTTTTCTTTCCTGTCTGACCCAGTGCTCTCTGTTGCCTCCTCTGTCCATGTCAGGAACTGTCCAAAGCAGGAGCAAATCCCCATAGAAAACCCCTCCTGCTCTCCAGACTGGAAATAATACAACTTCCTGTTGGGCATACAGCAGCTAATAAGTACTGGAAGGCTTGAGATTTTTTAATAGAAGTAATTTACAAATCTCTGTCACTTCATGGCAGCAGTTGATTTGAAAGAAAAATTTTTTGGGTGGACTACCCCTTTAAGGGGCTATAGACCTTCATGAAGGTCTGGGAGTTGTAGTTCTCACAATAAAATGCATACTTCTGTATTTTGTAGAGAGAACTACAACTTCCAGCTGTTTCTGAAGGTTTATAACTGTCACTGCCAGGGCATGCTGGGAGGTGTAGTTCATAACTTTACATTATAAACTTATTTTTTTAATCCTAGGGGCCCAGCTTCCACACTTATACTAGAACAGCGGCGTAACTAGGATTCATGGGGCCTCATAGTAAAAAATTTTATGCCCCCCCCCCATCTCAGTATACTCCTGGAAGGAACGCTGCCTCCAGCAACATGTTGTGAGCCCTACGTGTACACATGCACCCACATAGCCGTTAGTGTACTGTGCCACCATCTCCCCCTCGTATACCCTGTCGTTTTATCTTTTGCAGTACTACAACTCCTATTATGTGATGTAGTCCTGCATAATAACCCACACAACATGCTGGGAGATGTAGTTCTACAGCCTACCCTATACAGCAGCTCCCCCCCCCCCAGCTTCCCAGGGCCAACCCCCCACCCCCTCAGTGTGCCAGGGCCACCCCCCACCAATGTCCCAGAGGCCCCTGTGCAGCCCCCCCAAACCTCATGACCTGCGGGGCCCCCGTGCCCTACCTCAGTGGCGAAGAACAACCATCACCCCCATCACCATCACTGCCCCCCAGAGACCAGAGAGAAGATAGAGGCAGGCACAGAAGCCACACAGGACCAGAGGACAGAGCAGGAACCAGGACAGGTGAAATTACCCCAAGAGAACTACCACCCCCACTATGTCCTTCTAACTGTTCATGATGGGAGTTGTAGTTTTGCACCCTGTGGACATTCAAGTTCCTGAACTACAACCCCCATAATTCCCTCTTGACGGTTCATAGTGGGGGTCGAAGTTCTGCAATGTATAAGAGGTTGACATATTATAGGAGGGGGGAGGCAGTGGCACAGTAGAACTACATTTCTACACATGGTGTGTGGTAATATGCAGGACTACATCTCCCAGCATGCTGTGTGGTAATATGCCGGACTACATCTCCCAGCATAGTGTGTGGGGTAATATACAGGACTACATCTCCCAGCATGCTGTGTGGTAATATACAGGACTACATCTCCCAGCATGGTGTGTGGTAATATACAGGACTACATCTCCCAGCATGGTGTGTGTGGTAATATACAGGACTACATCCCCCAGCATGGTGTGTGGTAATATACAGGACTACATCTCCCAGCATGGTGTGTGTGGTAATATGCAGGACTACATCTCCCAGCATGGTGTGTGGTAATATACAGGACTACATCTCCCAGCATGGTGTGTGGTAATATGCAGGACTACATCTCCTACCATGGTGTATAGGGTAGGCTGTAGAACTACATCTTCCAGCATGGTGTGTGGGGTAATATGCAGGACTACATCTCCCAGCATGGTGTGTGGTAATATGCAGGACTACATCACATAATAGGAGTTGTAGTTCTGGAAAAGATAAGACGATGACAGGGTGTACACGAGGGGGAGATGGTGGCACAGTACACTAGCAGCTGTGTGGGTGCATGTGTACATGTAGGGCTCACAACACATTATCGGAGGCAGCGTTCCTTCTAGGAGTATGCTGAGATGGGGGGGGGGCATAAAGTATTTTGCTATGGGGCCCCATGAATCTTAGTTACGCCCCTGGATGTAGTCCTGCATATTACGACACACACACACCATGCTGGGAGATGTAGTCCTGTATATTATCACACACTATGCTGGGAGATGTCGTCCTGTATATTACCACACACACCATGCTGGGAGATGTAGTCCTGTATATTACCCCACACACCATGCTGGGAGATGTAGTCCTGTATATTACCACACACACCATGCTGGGAGATGTAGTCCTGTATATTACCACACAGCATGCTGTGAGATGTAGTCCTGCATATTACCACACAGCATGCTTGGAAATGTAGTTCTACTGTGCCACTGCCTCCCCCCTCCTATACTATGTGAACCTCTAATCCGTTTCAGAACTTCAAACCCCACTATGAACCATCAATAGGGCATGATGGGGGTTGTAGTTCAGCAACTTGAATGTCCACAGGCTGCAAAACTACAACTCCCATAATGAACAGTTAGAAGGACATAGTGGGGGTTGTAGTTCTCTGGGGGTAATCTCACCTGTCCTGTTTCCTGCTCTTTCCTCTGGTCCTGTGTGGCTTCTGATCCTGCCTTCCTCTTCTCTCTAGTCCGTGTGGGGCAGTGATGGTGATGAAGGTGATGGTTGTTCTTTGCCACTGAGGTAGGGGACGGGGGCCCCGCAGGTCATAAGGTTTGGGAGGGGGGCGCTGCACAGAGGCCTCTGGGACATTGGTGGTGGTGGTGGCCCGGCACACTGAGGGGGTGGGGGGATTTGCCCTGGGAATCTGGGGGGGGGGGACAATATGGGGGGGAGCTGCTGAGGACACTATGTACTGGGGACACTTTATTGGGGGGCTGTTTCTGAGGACACTATATTGGGTGCTGCTGGGGACACTATGGGGGGGCTGATGGGGACACTATGTGTGGGGGCTGCTGCTTGGACACTAAATGGGGGGCTGCTGGGGACACTATGGGGGGCTATTGCTGAAGACACTATCGGGAGGCTGATGGGAACACTATGTGTGGGGGCTGCTGCTAGGACACTATGTAACGGGCAGTGCCCCCCCTCTACCTACGTCAGCAGACCTCAGACCAGTGGCCCCCCTAAGGACCCCATAGCTTACTCCTTTCACCCCCTTTCACTGTGTGCCCCCCGATCCACAGAGAGAGGAGATGCATATCTTGCTGTGCTGCGTGCTGTGCTGATCTGTCTCTTCTCCCGTACAGCAGCGGCGGGAGAAAAGAAAGAGCGGGGACAAGCCGCAGCACAGGAGGATATGCATCTCCTCTCTGTGCGGATCAGGGGGCACCCAGTGAAAAGGGGGTGAAAGGGGTAAGCTATGGGGTCCTTGGGGGGAGGGGGGCACTTTTGATGGGGGTAGTTTGGGGGTCTTTAGGTGGTGGGGGTGTTCACTGGGGGGCTGCTGGCACAGGGGCAGCTGCACCACAAGTGCCAGCAGCCCCATCCTATATGCCGTGGATGGGGCTGCTGGCACTTGTGATATAGTTATTCTTACTATGGAATTTCTCTATACACTGCGCCCCCTGCTGGACGCCCTGCTCTGATTTGTGACGTCATGGGATTTTAGGAAAATTGAGATCTGCCTGATCTACTAAATTGAGGGAAATATCACTTTATGTGCATTTCCCATAATTAGTGTATATTAGAAATTTGTCCAACTTTCTTTATGTGATAACATATTAAAAAATGCATTTTGCCTGAACTTCTCCTTTAAGTACTAAAAGCTAAATTAAATGGCACTTTCTGACACCAGTTGATGTAAAAGAATTTTTTTCAACTGGAGTTACCCCTTTAACTACAACTTCCTAAAGCTAAAGCTTTGGCTGTCCAAGCATGATGGAATTTTAGTTTTGCAAAAGCCGGAGCACTGCGGGTTCCCCATCCATGGTCTGCAGATACACCAGGTTTATCAAATAATATTATACACTGGCAATCTGGTGCATTTGAACACTATAGGGGAGATTTATCAAACATGGTGTAAAGTGAAACTGGCTCGGTTGATTTGATGTTTATTTATTATGCGTAATGATTGCACCTGGCGCCTCTTAGTAAATCATTTTAGAATCTGGCAGCCTGCATGGGCAGGGGGGGGATTAGATAACAAGTAGGAATATACCTCTCCCCTTGCCCCAGGTGAGTTGCTCTTTCAATAAAACACCACTGCCATTGTTCTTCCTATAACTCCCCAGTTATTTCAAAGCCGTACATTTACTTAATAGGTCACTCCCAGGGGCGTAACTAGAAATGGCTGGGCCCCATAGCAAACCTTTGATTGGGGCCCCCCCTACCCCAAATCCACCCCCACCCCTGACCGACCACTACGCCATCAACACACCCAGATCTACACAGGTTCTGTACTCCATATAAATTACAGTGTAGTTACATCAGGTGACTCACAGGGGACGTCTTCTCTGATCGGAGTTCTTCCCTTTTCATCATCTTCTCCATCTGTCCTGGGCCGTTATGAGAACTTCTCGGAGCCACGAATCCACAGAATCTGCCAGACAGACATATTAGGCTCCTCACACTGACACCATCCTCATCTGTATACAAACTGCACATCTGTAATGGCCCCTTTGTACCCTCTTTCAGTGAGTAGCCCTGACTCCTTGTATAGGAACATATATATATATATATCCCTTATAGTATATGCCCCCCTCTGTGTAGACAGCTTATAGATTGCCCCTTGTTCAGTGCTCCGTATAGATGGCCCCATGTGCATCACCTATATCAGGGGTAGGGAACCTCGACTCTCCAGCTGTTGCAAAACTACAACTCCCATCATGCCTGGACAGCTAAAGCTGTAGTTTTGCAACAGCTGGAGAGCCGAGATTACTTCTGTGTAGTCCTCTTAGAGATGACCCTGTATGTTGTCCACTCCCCCATATAGCCCCCTTATGTTGTCCAGCCCCCATAAAGCCCCCTTATGATGTCCAGCCCCCCCCCGTATAGCTTCCAGTGTTGTCCATCCCCATCCCACATAGCCCCCAGTATTATGCATCCCCAGCCCCCACATAGCCCCCAGTATTGTGCATCCCCATCCCCCATATAGCCCCTAGTATTGTGCATCCCCCCACATAGCCCCCAGTATTGTGCATCCCCATCCCCCACATAGCCCCCAGTATTGTCCATCCCCAGCCCCCATATAGCCCCCAGTATTGTGCATCCCCAGCCCCCACATAGCCCCCAGTATTGTGCATCCCCAGCCCCCACATAGCCCCCAGTATTGTGCATCCCCAGCCCCCACATAGCCCCCAGTATTGTGCATCCCCAGCCCCCACATAGCCCCCAGTATTGTGCATCCTCATCCCCCACATAGCCCCCAGTATTGTCCATCCCCAGCCCCCACATAGCCCCCAGTATTGTGCATCCCCAGCCCCCACATAGCCCCCAGTATTGTGCATCCCCAGCCCCCACATAGCCCCCAGTATTGTGCATCCCCAGCCCCCACATAGCCCCCAGTATTGTCCATTCCCAGCCCCCATATAGCCCCCAGTATTGTGCATCCCCAGCCCCCACATAGCCCCCAGTATTGTGCATCCCCAGCCCCCACATAGCCCCCAGTATTGTGCATCCCCAGCCCCCACATAGCCCCCAGTATTGTGCATCCCCTTCCCCACATAGCCCCCAGTGTTGTGCATCCTCAGCCCCCACATAGCCCCCAGTATTGTGCATCCCCCTATTTAGCCCCCAGTATTGTGCATCCCCAGCCCCCATATAGCCCCCAGTGTTGTGCATCCTCAGCCCCCATATAGCCCCCAGTATTGTGCATCCCCCTATTTAGCCCCCAGTATTGTGCATCCCCAGCCCCCATATAGCCCCCAGTATTGTGCATCCCCAGCCCCCATATAGCCCCCAGTATTGTGCATCCTCAGCCCCCATATAGCCCCCAGTGTTGTGCATCCTCAGCCCCCATATAGCCCCCAGTGTTCCCCTCTGATAAAAATAAACAAAATACAACTCACCTAAATACACGCTCCCCCGTCGGTCGCCGGTCTCCTCTTCTCTCTTCCTCCGACCAATAAGCCGCTCCATGCTGAAGTCCCAGGCAGCGCCATCACTGAGCTCAGGCTGCGCCCCAGTGGCTGGGACTTCCTGTACAGGGAACGCAAACCGGAAGTCCCAGCCGCCGCGGCGCTCAATGATGGCGCTGCCCGGGACTTCGGCAGGGAGCTGCTCATCAGGCGGAAACTCTTGTGAACGCAAGCAAAACGCTGCTTGCGGTCACAAGAGTGATTGACAGCGCGGGAAGCCTATGGTTTCTCGCGCTGTCAATCACGACACTTAACACCCGGGAGGCCCGCTCGGCCCCCGGGTGCTTCAGACAGTCAGCTCTGGGGGGCCCAGGCCACGGGCCCCCTGGTGCCAGGGGCCCCGTAGCGGCCGCTACGGCTGCTACGGCGGTAGGTCCGCCCCTGGTCACTCCACTTTAGGATATTAAGTCACTTCAGAAATTCAAGTACTATTTTATTCAGAATTAGAATATTAATTCATTTTAGAAGTGTAAGTCCTATTTAATGGAGGGTACAACCTAGATGTACTGTTGCTATTGTTACCTTTCATAATATACAGTGTATAAGCTTTATTTTTTTCATGTGACTCAGATCTCCCTCAAAACACCCACATATTGTAGTTCAAATTGGGTATCTCTCTTGGTTTATTATGACTAGTATTAGAATTACTGGTTATGCCGAGATGAATAAGCAGTAATATATGAAACTCGCTATGACATTATATACTGCTGAATCAGAATATTAATCAATCTCATTCCAAAACGGTGCATCATAAGGAAAACATGTACTCCTATACAGTAACATGCTCAATGATGCTGAGTATCTCCTTGTCTTTGGCCACCTTTTTGCATTTGTATTAGAGCTGTAAGTCCTGACCTGACCATACAGTAGGTCTGAAGACCTGGACTGATATCTGTCAGTTTCTGTTATCAGAACTGGGACTTGTACCCTCAATACATTTCCAAAACTGGGCTGGACTTATCAGGAGGGTTGTGCCCCTGTGGCCTGACACATTTACAATAATTTACATTAGAAAAGACCTTGCATATATATCAGTTTGGGGTGTATGGACAACCACAGGTGCAGCTTTTAATATGTTGTTGGGACTGAAGGAAAATGAAAATTTTGAACAAAAATAATCATCAATTAGGCAATTTCATAATATATGTTCAACATTGCATCTATTGACAACAAAGAGAGCCACAAACCATTCCGCTATCATGCAGCTTACTTATTTGATAGATATGATTCTCTGTATTTCCATCAGCATACTTTTTATGCTGACATTACTGTACAAAACAAATTAAAAACACATAAGCAAAAAGTAGCTGAAAAAAAAAAAATGAACTCTGCTGAATATCATTTTCCTTGAAGCCACTAGAGGGCACTATGTCTACTCCTTGCAAACTGCTTTATAAAGATGGGATTACGCTTAACAGAATAGTTTAATACTGGGTATGATTATGTGTAATGGACAGTGATGCTGCTTTCTAATATCTTTTTTTAATTTTCTTTTTCTGTTAATTAAAGATCTCTATTTGGTGTCGGTAAAAGTGAACACTGTTTTAGAAGCCGAAGACCCATACAGATTTAACACTGCAGTGCTATACAGGCCCCTTATCCTCATGCAAATACTCTTTGCTAGTATCAGAGTGATTTTTCCATAGCGTGTAGTATAAATTAATGGTAATGTAATATTTATATGATTTGTCATAATATGTATCGACCATGAACAACTTGAAATTATTATTATTTCCTTCTGAACTGTACATTAGCTTCTTATTGGTCATGGATTCCATTGCCTTCTACCCATGGATGTGCATATTGATCAAATCAGGTACCATTTCTGATTCTGTAGCCACCATTATATTTTAAACATTTGAGTTTTTTTTGTTGTTGTACATGTTACTTAGCTATATGTTATTATACTATATTATTTCAGTATTTATTCTAGAAGTACAATAAACAGTAACAGATATTACTCTAATTCTATTTACGCATTTACCCTTCTGGAATTCCCTATGTAAGGCACCTTTGCCAAGAGGGCACTCCCCATTCCTTCAGGAGTGCAGAAAATCTTGTTTTGGGTGAGTCCTTTTTATTATGTGTATTGCGTTGGTGTTAGTTTTGCTAGACTTGTCTAGCCCTGGGGCAAAAGGATGTTCTACTTGTTATGTTAAAGTACAATGAGGCTAAATTACATGATGACTTTCATTTGAACTTTTTATGACACCTGTTGTGTGTAATTCTTGTTTTCATCCAAGAATAATGATATGCATATACAGTAGTTACCTATCTACTTGTAGATTGCATGATCTCAATCTAACAATCTGATACTTGAAATTACTAAGCGATGGTGAGAATAATAAGTAATCCTCAATAAAGAGGCGATAATAGAAGACCCTTTTATATCATTTGAAACCACACATTATTATTACAAAATGCATGTCTCAGGTAGCTAGCACCTCTTATCAGGGTTCTTTTCCTGCTCATTGTATTATTCACTCTGAAAAACAGCTCAAATCCATTCTGAGAAGCTAGATTGACAAGCAGATCACTGAGGGACCAGTTACATGCTACCTATATAAATGCAGTGTCCCACTGGGAGGCCTGCTGGACCTTGTGGTTGGGTTTTGGCCAGCCAATACCTCATTATATAATATTTTTCTATCTTTTTTTAACATGTTAACACTGGGAGCAAAAAGGTTAACATGAACATGTACAGTGGGGAAAAAAATATTTGATACACTTCTGATTTTGTTTTCATATATACAAAGAATGGAGGGATCTGCAATTTTTATTGTAGGTATACTTCACCTGTGAGAGACAGAATCTATTTAAAGGAATCCCAGAAAATCACATTAAATGATTTTTAAATAA
Organism: Dendropsophus ebraccatus; assembly: GCF_027789765.1. Taxonomy (NCBI): domain Eukaryota; kingdom Metazoa; phylum Chordata; class Amphibia; order Anura; family Hylidae; genus Dendropsophus; species Dendropsophus ebraccatus. Next base: position 47,351,000 of record NC_091462.1, read on the forward strand.
TTAATGTGCATTTTGTTGCTTGAAATAAGTATTTGATCACCAAACAAACAGCAAGAATCCTGGTTCTTTCAGTCCTGTTAGCTTTTCTTTAGGGAGCCCTCCTATTCTGCACTCATTACCTGTATTAATTGCACCTGCTTGAACTCATTACCTGCATAACACAACACCTCTCCACACACTCAATCAATCACACTCCAAACTCTCCACCATGGCCAAGACCAAAGAGCTGTCTAAGGACATGAAGGACAAAATTGTAGACCTACACAAAGCTGGAATGGGCTACAGGACAGTAGGAAAGAAGCTTGGTGAGAAGGCAAAAACTGCTGGCACAATTATTAGAACATGGAAAAAACACAAGATGGCTGTAAATCTTCCTTAGTCTGGGGCTCTATTCAAGATATTTCTTTGTGGGGAAAGGATGATTCTGAAGAAGGCCAGGAATCAGCCCAGAACTATATGAAAGGACCTGGTCAGTGACCTAAAGAGAGTTAGGACCACAGTCTCACAGATTACTGTAAGTAACACACTAACACACTAAAATCCTGCAGGGCACGCAAGGTTCCCCTGCTCAGCACATGCCCAGGCCCATTTAAAGTTTGCCAATGATGATCTGGATAATCCAGAGGAGGCATAGAAGAAGGTCATGTGGAATATTTTTTGTATCAACAATAAACACAGTAAACTATTAACTCCATATCATATAAATTGTAGTTTCCAACCATTAGCTCAGGACAACTGAAAATTTGAAAAAAACAAACAAAAAAAAAAACAGATGAAAAAAATGTCATATACGTATAATGGCTATACGTAGCAAATTTATGATGACAAATTACCTGAATGACAGTTACATTTTAACTTGGTTGTCAGGGCTGCGGCGGCGGCCCGTGCTCCGGGCCACCGCCGCACCCCCTCCTCGTGTCCCGCAGCCGCCAGTGTCCAGGTTCAGGGACCCAGCGCTGCGACTAGTTCAGCCCCCGGGGGCATCTTACCTCGCCCCGCTCCTGTCTCCCTCTGTCCCGGCCGGCGCGCGCGTCCCCGCCACCTAGGGCGCACGCGCTGGCTGGCTGTCACAGATTTAAAGGGCCAGTCCGCCCCTAATTGGTGGTTGCACATAATCACTCCCTATAAATCCCAGCATGCCCTGTCTCTCGTGTTGGAGCCTCTATATGCTTCCCATAGCGTTTTGGCCCAGCTCCCCATTGTTCCTGTCCGCTGCCCTTGTCTGTTGTTCCTGTCCGCTGCCCTTGTCTGTAGTTCCTGTCCATTGCCTCTGCCACCTGCGATTACGCCTAAACCACTATCCGCACGTTCTCCTGCCTGCAGCTCCTGCTTCACCTTTCCCGCTGTCACTAGCAAACCAAGCCAGGGGTAGCGACCTGGGGTCGCCTGCCGCAGCAAGCCCATCCCGCGGGTTCTGGTGAAAGCCAGCAGCCCCTTAGACTCTGCTCCCTGGTGCGGTTTATGCCATCGCTGGTGACGGTACAGAGGATCCGCGACTCCAGTCATTACATTGGGTTTTATGTTAAACTGTTAATTAAAAATCCTTGAAGGAACTGTTAGGTTTGCACAACATATAGCCATGTGAAAGCCCCCCAAGAAGCTGACCACTAAGGGTCTGCTGCATACAGTACATTTAATTTAATGTTCTATTTTCTTTCGCAGACATCATGGCAAAAAAATAAATAAATCAGGCATAACATCCATCAGAACCAGGTTCTCTGGAGGAAAAGAGCTGTTTTGTGAAGAGGCTCTCTGATGTTAATAATGAAAGCCTGGGCAGGGATCCTTTTAATCACATTTTAGGTCTCCATAGACTATATGGTCAAGAGATGTCAAAAGTAGACAACTTCTTTAAAGTGGATGTACCATCAGGTACATTCACTTTAAGTATTACCCATAGATAGAACTGCGTCAGCGCGGGGAAGCTGTTTTTGAACCACGGCCCCGTTCCCATGCACGGCGCTGTTGTATTCCTGGGCACCGGCCCAGCGGTGAAGCACTAGAAGCGGGCCATCCCGTCCTCAGTCGGAGGTAACCCCTGCCCCTCTATGACGCGGCTCCATTAGAATTTATAGCTATACCAATCCATGCTACTACCAACTGTATCTAGCTGCTAATGTTATAGTTATAAACACATATATGGCATGTCTATACTCTATGTGGGTACAAAAAGGGGAGGTGTGCTGTAAAGCTACTAACCTGCGGAGATCCTGAAGAAGTGAACAACAGGAGAATCCTGGGGTTCTTGCATAGATTCCACGTCCTAGTGATATTAAAGTATCCTCCAGGTGTTTGCTATGAACTGTACTGTGTTTCAGGTTCTAAAACACTGTTCTTAGATCTTCTTGCAAGTAAAACACTCCAGTTGGTAGCGCGTGCAACCGCTTGCACTCTGAATCCCTGTTTGCGCTAGAACGTGACATGGCTTACTTTGTCAAGAGACTCCAAGAGACGCCATAGCCTTCCTAAACATGTTGAGGCTGTATGTTTTCCTACCCACCTGTGACGACACAATCTAGCCCAAACCAGGATTCACAAGGCAAACGGTTGCATGCGCTACCAAAGTGGAACCTAAATAAGGACCTCAAGATTCTCCTGTTGAACACCTTTTCGGGAATACACCGGCTCTGCATCTCCCCAGGTTAGTAGCATTCCAGTGCATTTCCCTTTTTGTATCCATTAGTAGCGTTACAGCAAACATTCCCTTTTAGTATCCAAATATAGTATAGAGGTGCACGGAATTAGTTTGAGGTAGCACAGATTGGGATAGCTATAAAGCTCATGTGCATTTAGACTGGGATTGAAAGGTGGTCCATAATACATCCCCCAGTACGTGGCTTCTAATTACAGGCAGCACACAGTGGAAACATTCTATATATAACACAGTTCTTTAAATGCATATTACCGTATTTATACTATGGGTAACTTTCAGCAAAAGCTCACATGAAGGGCTTCTGAGACAGTGAAGGCAAATAGACCAGCACCACCTCATACAACAACTTAGCTAATAAAAGTATGAACTGGTCAAAATAGAGTAAAGCTCCTTTATCTAAAGTTTGAAATGTGTGCAGTAAACAAACTTTACAAGAACTTACAGTACTGCTTCTTTTTTATAGGTAATCTTTTAGGTGTTGTGCGTACCTAAACTTTTTATACACAATAGTTCCAATGGACACCAATATAGTATTATGCGGTTTCCAACAACGGAATTAATAACCCTTAATTTATTAATGGTCCATAAATATTGTCACTAATAGCCCATAAATACTATCATTTACACAAACAAAAAAAAGGCTATGATACAAAATATAGCATAAAGTTTATTGGCATGATTTAAAATCAACACTCAAAATTTACATATAGTGCAAGGAAAATCCAATAGAAAAAAGCAACCCACTGCCATAGTACTTGGAAAATCAAATGAACGTACATAAATAGCGGCAAGCATGAAAATCACTATAGACATCTATGCAGTATACCCACATAGCCTCCCAGGTTTCCTAGGTATAAGTATACCTGACCTATAATAGGTTGACAGCCTGACTCAAGACATATGCTTACCCATGGCAATGATGTCGCTACCCCGACGCACGTTTCGCGTACTTCCGCTTTCTCAAGGGGCGCCCCTTGAGAAAGCGGAAGTACGCGAAACGTGCGTCGGGGTAGAGACATCATTGCCATGGGTAAGCATATGTCTTGAGTCAGGCTGTCAACCTATTATAGGTCAGGTATACTTATACCTAGGAAACCTGGGAGGCTATGTGGGTATACTGCATAGATGTCTATAGTGATTTTCATGCTTGCCGCTATTTATGTACGTTCATTTGATTTTCCAAGTACTATGGCAGTGGGTTGCTTTTTTCTATTGGATTTTCCTTGCACTATATGTAAATTTTGAGTGTTGATTTTAAATCATGCCAATAAACTTTATGCTATATTTTGTACCTAAACTTTTGTATAGTCTCCTTTCCAGTAGTGCTGAACGAGCATGCTCAACCGAGGACTTCATGGTAAAGGAGGCCATAAACCTTTAATGACTGACGACAGAACAGTCTTTCGGCCCTCGGCTTTATCTACCGCCCACTGCAGAAACCTATTGGCTTCAAAAATCTGTCAGATAAACGCACCATTACACACTAACGTACAATCTAAATTTAGGAATTTCACATTTCACACGCGGTGACAGCTTTCATGTGATGCAGGTGTGAGGAATTTTATTTGGAGTATAATCACGTCAGAAATGACACATTAAGGGACACACCTTGCATTGTGTTTATTATGGTAAAATAAGCCATGTGTGTATTTCTTAGACAAAAAAAAAAGACCTGGAATTTTAAACAATTGGCAGAAGTTTGCGGACAGGGCTGTGTCAACTCTGGTCACACTACAAATAGCCTCTAACCTTATCTAAATAACAACTGCAATAGTTTTCGTGAGCATCAGCAGCAATATTGATTGAAATTCTCCATAAAGACATCTTAATGCTTCAGACAGACGAAAATCCATTAAACACAAAAGAAAAATCAATTATAGAATAAAAAAAAAGTCAAATACAGGGGAAGGCGGAAGGAGATCCTCTGGTCTGCAAATATTTCTCCTTTTCATTATTGCACCATCTAGACCAATGTTTCTCAACTCCAGTGCTTTAGAATCCCCAACAGGTCAAAATTTAAAGAGGTAATCCAGGATTAGAAAAACATGGCTGCTTTCTTCCAGAAACAACATGACCCATGTCTCCAATTTTGGTGGGGTTTAGGAATTAGCAAAACTGATTTGCAAAACCCCAATCTGGAGACAAGAGTAGTGCTGTTTCTGGAACAAAGCAGACATGTTTTCTAAGCCTGGATAACCCCTTTAAGGATATCCTATACAAAGAACAACTGTCTAGTCTTACCAGCCAATAACTTTCTTCCTTTCTTAGGGTCTTATTCCACGGGACAATGGGGGCCCGGTCAATAATGTAAACGAGCACCGATCTGCTATATCAGCGCTCGTTTACTGGGCCTATTCCACGGCCTGATAATCGTTTAGCGAGGGCTGCAGGGACATCGTTACCAATGTCCTTGCAGCCCTTGTTTTAAACACCATACTTACCTAAAAATGTTGCAGGGCTTCTCCTGCGCTCCTTCTTCCTCCCGCTCCCACGCGCAGCAGCAGCTTCGGCCAGTGATTGGCTGAGCAGTCTGTCAGCTAAGACAGGCCGCTCCGAAGCTACTGCTTCGCACGGGACAGGGAGGAAAAAGGAGCACAGGAGAAGCCCTGCAACATGCTAGGTAAAGTATGGCGCTTTTGAAATCATCGGGCCTGATGATTTTAGGTTTGAACCTAAATAAACGATCAGTTGATGACACGATAATCAGCTGATCGTTGTCTCTATTCCACTGAATGATAATTGGCCGAATCGGGCTGATTTGGCCTATTATCGCTCCGTGGAATAGGCCCCTTACTCTTGTTTAGCCAACCTTTATTGAACTTATTGACTCTAATGTCCAGAACCATTGTTAAGTCTTGCTTGCAAACTATAACCAGCAACACAACTAGGCCAAATGTGCTTACGCCAGCATAACCTGTATTTTTGCTATTTGGTTTTACTAATTTCCCTGGAAAGATAATGTTCTGGCGTAATATTAATAATAATTCTAATGCTTCAACAATAATGCTGAAAAGTCATTGTAGAATCTAACACACGCGGTTACTAGAGATGAGCGCATCTCAAGCACTTTCAGGTTCATTCAAACACGAGTGTGCGGCTTTTGATTACCGGTGGCTGAAGATGTTGGGAGTTTTCCAGGACTCCCTAGGGCTGCATCCAACTTCTTCAGCCGCCGGTAATCGAGTGCCGCATGCTCAGGTTCAGATGAATCTGAATGTGCTCAAGGTTCTCTCATCTCTAGTGGTTACAAAATGTAAGGATAGGACACTGTGAACATACTCTACATCCAAAATTCATTATTAGCAATCACATGTAAGCAGTAAGATCCTGTAGCACAGTGAGGTCCTATGGTGCTTCGCAATGTTTGTCACTCTATGGGATCGCTCAGAAGATAACTGACACTAAAATGGGGTATTGTGTAGAAAATAAAAATAGTATAAATAAAAATATTTTTATAGAAAAGTAAAGAAAAGCAAACCAAACTAAAACAAACATCTATTACCATTAGAGTATGTTCATACGGAGCAAAATCAATGCTCTCCATGCAATTGACACGTCAATTCTTTGAGCAGAGACTGATGGAAGTGATGGAAGCAAAGGAGCCCTTCAATAGAGACTATGTGAGACACTTAGGCAGGCGGGATTCCGCAGCATTCTACTGCTATTGCTTCATGTGAACATACCCTTAAAGGGAAACTATCAGCAGGTTAGAAGTTAATGGGGTGCTGAGGATGAAGGTAAGATTATTTATTTAATATGCTAATTGGGCACTGTGGTGCACTGGGGCCGGGGCTACCACCCTCAGTGCATGGATCTACCTTGTCCAGCCTGTCCCTCCTAATGAATACTAGTTGGAGGGGGCGTCCCGAATGGGTAGGATTGTCATGAGAGTGACAGCCTGCTGAGCCAATCACTGGCTGCGATTAAGTCCTGTCTCAGTGATTGCCTGAGCAGGCTGTCAGTGCCAAGATGAGTTCATTTTAGAAGTGGTGGTGGCTGCAGTCAGCAGGGGACACTGGAGATACCGCAGCAGTACATCGGGGGAGTGCAAAGGGAGAAGGATAACATGTTTATTATGTTTTCTAATATGGCAGCATTATATAAAAAATTGTCTATGACAGGATAGCCACTTTAAGGCTAAAATGCCAGTCTTTGAAGGTTAAGCATTGGTTACACATGAGTGGTTAGTCTCCTTGCAGTAGCGCATTACTTAGCTTCAGCACTGACAGAAGTAAAATATATAGTAAAACTACCAGACAGTTCTTCTTGGATATCAATGACGATGACCTTAGTGTGCAAGTCTCCAGAACAGATTTTCAGACAATCTATTTTATGATTGGTATCCTTGAGTATAATGACCACCTCAGGCAGTCGCTTTGCCAGCACCGCACACTACTGATCTCTCTCTTGCAATCTCATTATGAAGAAGCACAATCTTTAAAATAAAAACAGAAACCTGTGAATTAAGTTGGGACAATGTTTCTTTTACTGTTTCAACATCGTGCTGTTATTACAATATAATGTATACCAGCAGGAGCCAACTTTGAGGTGTTACGAGATGGTTTGTGGACAGTAAATCAGACTTGTTTTTACCTATACTTGTAGGAGTGTGGCCCTTTGTAGTTTTGGCACTGAGGACCTTGCCTGGAGCCTCATAGGTTATAATAGAACCTGTTACTGTACAGGCTTGTAATTCTAATCACCTGCCTAATTACTTGCTAATTGAACTTTGGGTGACTTCTGCGGGCCATGTTCATGCCTGTGTGTGTATATCTCAATTATGACATCAATCTATATGGGATGTGCCCAATTCACCCTCCTAGTGGTAATCCAAGGTGCTCATTAAATATAAAGTGTTTATTTTCTGACATACAAAGTGGCTGCAACTATAACATCATAGAACAGTTTCTGTTACAGGAAGTGACATGGTTGATTATACAGCAGCTACAGCACTGTGCAAAAGTTTTCAGTCAGATGAAGAATATTCTACAATGGTGCCTTCTATCAGGATGGTATCTGATTGGTTCCAAGTTTTTGTATTACAGCAGGAGAACAAGCCCAAACATCCAGCCAATGTCATTAAAGTGTAACTATCATTTTTCGCTGGTGGCAAGATCTGTTGTCGAAATCCCTGTTCAATGTATACAATGCAGTCAACGTTGCTGCTAGAAGAATGAATTGTTTTCCCCAAAAGAATGGATTTTGACAGCGTATCCTGCTGCCAATGAAGAATGATGCTGGTTTCACACATGCCAGTTTTTTGGAAAACAGCCAGTGCAATTTTTGTGCCAATGCCAGAAGTGGATGCAACAGAAAAGAGTAGTACAAGACCTCCTTTAATATTTTCCATCCCATTTTAACCGACTTCTGGCTTTGGAACAAAAATTGCAGTGGCAGTTTTCCAAAAAGATGAAACCAGCATGATAGTTACACTTTAAGGACTATAGTCAAGGTAATGAAGAACAAGGAGTCCTGGAAATGATAATATGGTCCTCACAGAGCCCTGATCTCAACATCATCATGTCTATCTGGGATGACACATGAAGAGGGAGGAGTTCAGCAGCTACATCCACAGATCTGGTACAGGAAGGGCAGTTACAACAAATATTGATGTGATGTGAGGGGACAACAGTCACCAATGTGAATAAACGACAGTGGAAACTGCAGAGCGCCACAAAGAATTGATGTGAGAGGTGAGGGTCAGCTACGAAGGTGCCAAAGGGTAGACTGAAACACTACAGTGACTGCCAAGACTAACCCGGGAACTACTAGATGTGTCTAAAAGAATAGTTCTGAAAATCATTTTGCATCTCTAAAGCAGACAGATAGTCACTCCCCTCCGGCTTCCAAACTTCTATTGGCACAAAAGAGTTACATTTTCACTGGCGGTCCATTGAGCAAAAAGATGTTGGTGTGGCAGGCAAAAAATATCAGAAAACAAACACCATGCAATCATTTCTAGTCATTATAGTCTTATGGTCTGTGGGGAATATTTTTTCCTGGGCCCACTCATCCATGTGAAAGGCGCTCTATACCAATTTGGGTATAATTAAATCCTTTCTGAAAAACAGAAAAAAAAGACAAGTTTGGTCAGCTCTCCTAAAACACCATTCACACTAGGAAGGAGCACGTTGCTATGGCTGAAATGGCAAACACACAAAAACACAGAAAAATGCAACAGCTCACTGCAATGACAAGATACAGACCCACCATAGACATGAAAATAGTTAAAAGCAGCCCCCCCCCCCCCCCCAACTGCTAAAAAAAATTCCCACAAAAATAATGAGGCTCTTGGTTACCATTTGCAAACGGTGTAAACTACCCCACCTATCACGCCATGGAGAGGCCATAGTACAGTGTAGGATCTGCCCCGGTATGAGGCTACCTTATCGTGGTGGGGAAGTTTATACCGTTTGCAAAAGGTGACCAAGAGCCTCATTATTTTTTTGGGAATTTTTTTTTTGTGTAGTTTGGAGGGGAGGCTGCTTTTAACTATTTTCATGTCTGTGGTGGGTCTGTATCTTGTCATTGCGGTGAGCTGTTGCATTTTTCTGTGTTTTTGTGTGTTTGATAATTTAATCCTTGCCTATCACATAAAGCCATACATGTTGATTGTCCTCCCTGGGGCAGATAGGATCTTCCAGAAAGACAATGCAACACATGAGATGGCTAGGAATGTCATGACCAGGACTTCCAAATATCACTGGCCTTGGTCTTCTAATTCCCCAGACTAAATTGAGCATCTGTGAGACCACATTGATCATCCATGGGATGCACTGCAGTCTACAGCTCTGGTTACTTGTGACAACCTACCAGGATTTTACTACCAGCCACTCTGAGCTCTAACAGCCACTGTCTGTGCTGCACACAGTGGTTATTCTGGATAGGAGCTGGTCTCACCTGTAAGGGTGCCTTTACACAGAGAGATTTATCTGACAGATCTTTGAAGCCAAAGCCAGGAATGGATTTGAAAGGAGAAATCTCAGTCATTCTCTTATGACCTGTTCTCTGTTTATAATCTGTTCCTGGCTTTGGCTTCAAAAATCTGTCAGATAAATCTCTCTGTATAAAGGCACCCTTAGGGTTTGTCTTCCTCTGGATCAACACAATAGGTTAACCTTGATGGACGTATGAAAACTAAACATGAGACTCCACGGTGCATCATGAAAGTTTTTAGTGAATCAGTTTAAGCAACTTGGAATGCAAGGGGTGCAATGGTCTTAGGTATTGCAAAATAACATTGAAAATGGATCCCGTGGAAGATGACAAGAATAATTTTTTATAATGCTTTTATTTTTAATAATATTTAATAGCACAAACTGATTCCACAATCTACACTTGCCTATCTGTATGTTTTGGGAGGAAATCCACACATAGAGAGAACACACAAACTCTTTGCAGATGTTGCCCTTGGTGGAATTTGAACCCAGGGCCCCAGTACTGCAAAGTTATAGTGCTGACCACTGAGCCACCATTCTGCACTGGTCTGACAAACAGTCAGAGCAGTCCAGTAAAATGCTTTGCTGGTGCACCTGCTGACAACCAGTTGAAATGCCATTGGTATCCCAAGGCCTTTTACATAGTCCAATGTAGGTCCACAAAAAAGTGCAGATCAGCAAAATTTGCAAAGTCTCCACAAGGCTCAATTATGCAGCCTGGCCATATGAAGGATTGATGCATGAGACAAGATTTCTCGTAAAAGTTATAATATTTACCCTATATCTAAATTATAATTTTAGAAGGGCAATGCAGAATACCACAATGGTCATATAGTCATACATTGATTCCTGGACTGCTGGAAAATACTGTGAGTTGTGTACAACATCTTGTTGTAAATATCTTGTATGACAGCAGCAAGAATACAAGCTGCCAGCACAGACTTTTCTCAGGATTCTCAATGTATTACTATGGACTGCAGGTAAAATGTCAGTCTTTGTAGCTGCAGCTATTCATGAGGGCGTATTGTAAGATTAACATAAATCTGTATTGATTGTAGGTAAACTGGTGATTAAATTAATTAACTAGCAATTTATTCATAAAGTTACATGACTAATTAGTGCTAAGTGTACTGCATAAATGAAAGGAGTTATTTCCAGACTCCACCTGAAATGAGCTGTTGAGGTTTCACTACAAGCATCCAGGCCTGTATGCTGGTGCTTAGAGTAATGGTGCATTTACACAGAGAGATTTATCTGACATATCTTTGAAGCCAAAGCCAGGAACAGACTCTAAACAGGGAACAGGTCATAAAGGAAAGACTGGGATCTATCCTCTTTTCTAATCAATTCCTGGCTTTGGCTTAAAAAATCTGTCTGATAATACTCTCTGTGTAAACGCACCATAACACCTAGTGGGGCAGTGGTGAGGTGTGATTACAACATGCTGCCTTGTTGTACTGAATGAACCAGCAGGTCCTAAGACCTTCCTGTGCACTAGTCTGCAGTAGAATGAGATATTCTGCAACAGCTTTGGGCAGGGAGCTGGCAGAAGTGCTGGGGGAGGGGAGTAGGCGAGGTGGGAGGACTGTAATGAATAGCTGAGGGAAAGCAATACATGTTGGGACTTTATGATTTGTTGTTTATGAAGAGAGGGAGGAGCCAGGGAACTGTAGACAATACTCCTGCTGTTTTCCATTTCATGTCAGTTGTGAATTACACAAAAGCCACTGAAGCCTGGGCTGTTAGGGCCCTATTACACAAAGAGATAATTGGAGCGTGTTATAGCGATGCACAGCCGATGGCTGATGACAGAACAATTTATACTTTACCTGTCCACGCTCCTGATTTTCTCCTACGCTCTGTATGCGTTCTGCACCGTGTACTGTGGCTGACAGGCTGCTCAGACAATCACTGCCTGGGATCGCTGCAACCAGAGATTGGCTGAGCGGCTCTGCAGCCACAGCATGCGATGCTGGGATGCAAACAGAGCTCAGGAGAAGACCAGGAGCATAGACAGGTGAAGTATTAACTGTTTGGGCAAGGTCTGCACAGACATCGATAACGATGTCTGTGCAGCCCTTGCTGAATGATTATTGGGCTGTGTAGTTGGTTCAGTAACTGATCGCCGATCTAGCAGATCAGTACTCCTTTATCGGCCTGTTTATAAACAACAATATCAGTTTTTTTGCCAGGTGCATAGACACCATAGTCCATAATGCAGGTTGCTTAGGCCTCAGTATATCTTCCCAACTAGCAATAGTGTGTGTGTGTGTGTGTGTGTGTGTGTGTGTGTGTGTGTGTGTATGAGAGAGAGAGAGGAGAGGGTTGGTCAGACACTGATATCATCTTTGTGAGGTAAAATCTGATCTCCAGAACATTCTACCATTCTATTATATAGATTTTCTTATGCTGGATAACCCCTTTAAGCTAATGCAGAACACTGGAGTAAGGAAGCAAGGCAATGTTGTTATTTTTCTCTGCAGTAAAGTAAAGCTGGGTTCACACTGCATTTTTGCAGTCCGTTTTTTTCATCCTTTAAAAAAAAAAAAAAAAAAAAAAACGGATGAAAAACGGATTGCAAAAACGGATGCATTTGTGTGATCTGTTTTGATCCGTTTTTCTATTGACTTCCGTTATAAAAAAAAAAACGGATCCGTTTTTTTTGACGGACACAAAAACATTGCTGACACAATTTTTTTTGTCTGTTAAAAAAACCGCATCCGTTAAACGTATGTTAAAAATGCAGAGTGAACCCAGCCTTATTGAGAACAATGGAAAGTAACACTGGTACACCACTGGGCTTAATAATACTACTAGTGACAGATTTAGGGGTATGAACAGGATCAGGACCTCCAAAAATGAGCAAATCATGACAATAACTGGGCTTTGTAATTGGGTCTTTGATGTTACATATTCAGTCTTAGGCTAGGGCTACACTGCAACTTTTTTGTAGCATTACTTGATTGATTTTAACTATTAAGTATTACTCCATAACATTCCATACAACCCAATGTATTGCTTTGAATTGCAGCTGTTACTTTCATAGGAAAAGTAAATTATTAGTGCTGCAAAAAGTCCTCAATGCCAAGGACAGTGAGAGCTCAATACAGCCCTGCAAACAACTGAAGAGGGTTGTCTATTCATGATAATCCACTGAAGATAGCGATTTTGAAGCATCAGCCTGAAGTATATTTTGTATATTTTAATTATAGGTTATTTGTCTTCTTTACAATACATTTCCTACCAATAGTGTTGTCTTTACTCATTTTGATGGCATACAACAAATAGAGTAGACAGACAAATAAAAGTTAGAATGGGGAAAACATCTTTGTACGTTCAGAGATGTGACCAATACTTCATATAGATGAATGTTTTTAATCTTCTAAAGGTCAAGCAAGAGCAAACAACTGTGACTAGATATAGCCTGAGGGCTCCTACTACATAGGGAGATTATTAGCAGGACAGGTCAATCAGTCAACTAACAAGCAAATATTCATTTGTAGATTAAACTCTGGGGTGTGGCCCTAAAAATTATCATTTTGACAGGTTAAAAATCCTTGTTTATTGGTCATAAACCATTCTGTGTAAGAGGGGATGTACAGGTGACTAATAATGGAAGTAAAAAGGCTGCAATAGAGCCAGATCCAGAGCCAGGAAATTTAAAGAAGTGCTGATCTGGATCATATAGATGCACCCCAAAGTGCTTTTGTATTGACTGTCTGCTCTGAATTACAAGTTAAAAGTATTTTCTTATGCAAATGGAGAAGAATCAAACACCCTGACAAGGTTTCTGGTCAAAGTGGATCTCGTTTATTCAAAGATTGCAGCCAGTATATATATATTTCCTGGGTGTGTGTCAGTACTAAGGAACATAAACATTTTAAGGAACATAAACATCTCTAAGTTTTTAGAAGGTCAGCACCATATTGTAATGGCTTTAATAAGTTTACAACATATAATTATGACATCTTTAACAATAGGATTGGGCCTCTTTTAGGCTACGTTCACACAACGTATTTTTTCGTAAAATCACGGCTGTTGTACAACGGCCATGATTATTATGAAAATATATGTTACCTCTCTGTCTATGGGATCCTGGCTGGAGCGTATGCACATAGTATACGCTCCGGCCGGGATCCCTAGTGGCGGCGCAAACAACTGACATATGTATATGTTGACCAATGTAAATGGACCCTTAGAACTGTATTTAAGTATAAGACCATACGAACCTCTCCTACCCAGTCAGTCTTGGATCTAGGAATGAAACACACCACATTCTCCTCCAGACACAACAGATAAACTGCAAGTCTACGGCTGGTGTCAGCACCAGGCTTACTAGGGCAAGTGGCATGACCCACAGCACATTTTTCAGGGCTCTGTCAGGGCTCCTCAGTGCATATTTTGCAGGGTCCTGGCAGTGCTCCTTCTGTTCCTCCTTGCACAAAGGTGGAGGTAGCGGTCCTGCTGAGTTGTTGCCCTTCTACGGCCTCCTCCATGTCTCCTGGTGTACTTGCCTATCTCCTGGTAGTGACCCCTATTCCATTTGCACAACAGCATGAGAAATTGATTGCCAATCAGTGTTGCTTCCTAATGGTCCTTTTACATGTAGCAATTATCATTCAAATTTTCATAATAAAGATCACATTTGAGCGATAATCGGCTCGTGTAAACACAGCGAATGATCAAGCCATCGAGAAACAATTAATCTTGGTCTTTCAACATGTTCTCAAATCATCGTTGGTTGTTTGCTGAAAATTCTCAGATCGCTTTGTGTAAACAGTCTTTCACATATTCATCCTGTGTGTGAGATGGGCTTAAGCGATCTTAAACTGATCGCAATAATGTTTTTTTCAAACGATTTATCTTTTCTTCGAAATGCTGATGGTTATAAAAATAAATTTGTTGCCTCAAAATCGTTAAACGATCGATTGGCTGAATTATCGCTCCGTGTAAAAAGACTATAAGTGACCGTTTGATTTCATAGAAGTTTGATCTACTTGGAGTTATATTGTGTTGTTTAAGTGTTCCCTTTATTTTTTTGAGCACTGTATATATTTCCCAGTGATTATAGATGAGCGAACTTTTTAAAACTTTTGTTCGAACTTTAACCGCAAGGTTTGAAGTTGGCTTAGGCAGGGCCGTACCTAGGATTCATGGGGCCCCATAGCAAAAAACTGTATGGGGCCCCCTCCCCTACGCACAACAGAAAGTACTATATATATATATATATATATATATATATATATATATATACAGTATGGTGATGAGGCAAAAAACTAAAATCTCTTGTGACTAGAGGGAGTAGCTACAAAAGTGACTGGTAAAGCAGAGAGACAGTGGCTGCTTGCTCTGTCAGTCCACTGTATTTAACTACAAGGGCCCATTAGGAGCCCTCATGGTTAAATACATAGGTGCAGTAGTAGACTACCTTCTGCTTAACCCCTTATGTACTGTAGTGTGTAAGAGACCTAAAGTTCACTTATATGCTGCAACACAAAAAAGAGTTAAAAAGGAAGACAAAGAGATCTCTTGCTTCACTGCTCATGCACTGATAACCCCTGACCTCTGGCACATTTTCCTACTTGATTGCAGCAGCCGGAGAACAGAGGTCAGGGGTTATCAGAGGAGTGAGGCAAAGATGTTTTTATCTTCTGCTTTTTACCCACTTTTTTGGTGTTGCAGAATGTAAGTAAACACTGGGTCACTTACACACAGCAATACATAAGGGATTAAGCAGAAGGACTCTTATCTTTCCTGTGCATCCCCGGGCCCCCCTCCTACATGGGCCCCATAGTAAGTGCCTACCCTGCCTCTATGGTAGCTACGCCACTGGGTTTAGGTTCAAACTGAACCGTACTGACTGGAGTATATTCAAGGGCATTCTAGTATATCTCAAGCAACTACTGTATTCTAAGTGTGTGAAGCGTTTATCTTATCTACCTGTGAAATTGCTGTGCTTTCTTTGTGGATTCTGTACAGGGCCAGAATCTGCAGCGGGTCTAGGGGTCAGCTGCGGAAATCAGCTGCGGATACGCCCAGTGTGTTTGTACCCTAAGTGTTATCAGTGACTCTGTCATCCCCCCTGCACAAGGGAGAGAGAAAAAAGCCAGGCAGCAGCGCCTCGTGTGATACCGTACAAACAAGTCAGTTAAAAATGCAAGGTGCTGATGGGGTGCTCACCTTCAAGCCCCTTGGGCTTTATGCATATCACCCAAATGGGTACCAGGTCTTCAGAAGATGCCAGGATATGGTGCTTCGATGGAGAGTGCAGGGCTGCAGGCCAACTAGGATAGCCCAAACGGGATGCTCCCAAGTGGGGGCCCGTGGGAATAAGACTAGTCTAGGTACAAAAATGGTGCGTGGCTAATCCATAAATGTTAGCGCTGCCCAAAAGACTCCAAATAGAGGCTGAATAAAGTAAAAATATTTATGAAAAGTGCACAATATTTACGCGTTTCGAGGAACAGAGGTCCTCTTCATCAGAATAGCAGAGCAGATGCACTGCTATTCTGATGAAGAGGGCCTCTGTTCCTCGAAACGCGTAAATATTGTGCACTTTTCATAAATATTTTTACTTTATTCAGCCTCTATTTGGAGTCTTTTGGGCAGCGCTAACATTTATGGATTAGCCACACACCATTTTTGTACCTAGACTAGTCTTATCCCCTCTGCACGACACCTGCACAACGTACAACACTCACTACTCTAAGTAACTGCAACTCCTAAGACGTGGCGGTGCAAAGTCAGTGTCTCCAGGGGTCCTACTCCTGGCCGCTGTGAAAAGTGCCCCTGTGGTGCTCCCAACCTTAGCCTCCCTGGGTTGCTCACGTGTAGCCGCAGCACTGAAATGAGTTTGTTTTGGAAGTGGCAGTGGCAGCGCTCAGCAGGGTACCTAAAGACACCATAGGAGAACACTGGGGGAGCATGGAGAAAAAAGAATAAGATGTTTATTATGTTTTATATATGGACAACTCAATATCAAAAGTTTAAAAGTACCAGATAACCCCATGAAATATTGTTAACATAAACCAGAAAGCAAGCAGCCTTCTGTACCCTCCAATGCCAGGGCTGAATTTCAGTCACAGTCCAGCCCTGCATGGAAATCACATAGCACTGGCTCCATCCAGAGGCCTACCAAGAGTACAGGAGTTGCAGAGGAGCACTTGTTATTTTCTTATCTATTCTGACAAATATTTTTTTCCCCTTTGGACACAGAAAAGGGATTGTAAAAGATGTTTCTTCAGCGTAGACTAATAGTTCACACTGCTTTTTTACTGTCCATTTATCGAATCAGTTTTTGATAGGAGTACCTTTAACGTACACAAGAACCGTTTTTGTGTACCTACCCCCCCCCCCCAAAAAAAAGAAGAAAAAAGAATACAATGGTAGTTAAAGGGGTGCTCCGGCGGGGGGAGGGCACTTTTTGGGGGGGACCGGGGAGGAGGTGGCTGAAATAAAAGACGTCCACTTACCTCCCCGGTTCCAGCGGCGGGTCCCGCATCACGGCGCTCCGGTGCCCGGTTCCCGGCCGATTCCGGGTGTCTGACGCGGGCCTGAGACGTGACGTCTCAGGTCCGCTCAGCCACTCAGTGAAGGAGGCGGGATCCGTTTGAAGTCCGCTTGGATCCCGCCTCCTTCACTGAGTGGCTGAGCGGCCCTGAGACGTAGCGGCTCGGGCGGCGTCAGACACCCGGAAGCGGCCGGGAACCGGGGACCGGAGCGCCGTGATGCGGGACTCACCGCTGGAACCGGGGAGGTAAGTGGACGTCTTTTATTTCAGCCACCTCCTCCCCGGTCCCCCCAAAAAAGTGCCCCCACGCTGGAGCACCCCTTTAATGGAAAATGGGATCCAAATGGATGCACACAAATGCATCAGTTTTTGTATAGGTTTTTCCCATTAAATGGATAAGTTAAATGTACTGCGAAGACGCAGTGCAAACCAAGCCTAATTCATACTTTACTAAATGCTATGAAATTCAATTTGAATGACACAACAGTAACAGTGTCAGTGTCAGGACTAGGTACATTTCTGAACAGCAGGCACACTAGCAGAAGGAAGCTCAAAGGGCTGCTTCACTGGCTTAAAGGGAATCTGTCAGTACCCAGGCCTTACCTGAGGTGCTGACAGTATGCTGTGGTTAGCTGGCCCATAGTGAGCATGTTGCCTTTTGGTAATTTGTCCATGGAGTGGAATAGACACAATCTCACGTTTTCCTGCTTGCTCAGTTGTCAGTCGCTATCTGCCAACAGAGGGCTGATTTGCAATTAGTTATATTTGAACCTCCTAGCCTGTGTAGGAGCTGTGGTCTAGGGTTAAATCACCTATCTAGAGACCAGCACCAGTATGCCTTCTTTGGTTCGAATCCCCTGATGGAAATGAAATATAGTTATTTATTATTTTTCCTCATTGTTGTATCATTTTTAAAAGTGCAAAGAATTTCCAATCAGGTCCAAATTACTTTACTTTTTACTTTACTTTTTCAATACAATGATGAGATAAATAAAATAAAAAAACTAACTACTGTATATTTTATTTCTATCAGGGGATTCGAACCAAGAAAGAAGAAAACAAACTGGTGCTGATCTCTAGACAGGTGAGTTACCCCTAGATCACAGCTTGTACACAGGCCAGGAGTTTCAACTATATCTGATTGCAGCTGAGTGAGCAGGAAGCAGTGGTAAGGTGTGCTAGATTGAGGCACATTAGGAGACGTACATTGTGCATAATCCACTCCACTGACAAATTACCAAAAGGAAACATGCTCACTAAGGGCCAGCCAGTTACAGCACACTGTCAGCACCTCAGGTAGAGCCTGACAGGTTCCCTTTAAGGCAGGACTACTTATACTAGACTGGTTTATTCCAGCCCTGTGAGGAGAGCTGATTGGACTTGGAGTTCCCGCCACAGATAATTCTGGCAACTTCTATGAGAAACCTATATGGGAAGGTCATATGGCCTCCCTCTCGTATGTTTAAATACAATCCACCAGAGGTGACAGCAAAGAGAATGTAAATCATTACACAATTACTTCCGTGCATGAATGTGAGAAGGCATCCCTTTCAGAATCTATAGAATGTAGATATTAAACGATACACTAATATTCAGCATGCATGGCTTGTGCAATGTTTTTTGCTATACGATTACCTTCTCAATAGCTTAAACCTGCTATTTACAGGGCCATTTCTTTTAATGTGAAGTTTCATTTAAACATCACAGACCTTTTTTTACTCCCAGTCTAAATATTCCATAATCCCTAAATTTCAGCACAAGCACACGCTTGTGATCAAGGGACGTCAATCAATTTTAATTAGTTTCAAATGGAATGAGATTCCAAAACTTGCTGTCATCCCCATTAGATGCCATTATGACATTATTGTGCAAGAGCATTTCTCGGGGACCTCCCTGAGTAAATATTACAGATTAAGCTAAAAAAAAAAAAAATCACACCTTTATCCACCTGAGCAGTTTCTGCTAAGACTGTTGGGATAAAATTAGCTTGGAAGCCAAACCAGTTAGGTTACCCTGCAGGAAAAGCAGGTGTTTGTCAGGCTCCAACCCTGCCCCAGAGTTATTGGAATGTGAAAACCGTGAGGGGAAGGCGGGAGATGAGAATAAAAGGCACATATTTCAATATTATGGAGAAGCCTCGCCCCACAATCCTCACTTTTCTGCTCTCATGCCTGAGGAGTGGTTTGAAGTAATTGCACATTCTGCCCAGCCCAGAATATGCACAGAATCAGGAGATTGAAGGTGTTACTGCTTATGAGAAAATATTGAAGCTCAAGGCCATGTGTCATTACTGGTCACGGAATACAGATCAATTGGAAAGTTCCTGGGGGCAGGAATTTAGTCCTTGTCACATATACTGCTCCACGGCTCTAGAAATCACAGTGTATATGTTTTGTTATGATATATATATATATATATATATATATATATATATATATATATAAAAATAATGACAATCTGGGGGTTACTCACTCGCTGGGATTGCCATCTCCTGGTTTGAGACGGTTGGCACATCACAAATTGCAGTCCAGACAGTGCTGTATGCTTTATACTGACCACAGTCAGCTTTATTTATCCATTCAAAACATAAGACAAAAGCAACATTTTGCAAATAAAATAAAACCTAGGCCGTCTAGCCACTGACTAACACATTACAGCTTCCCTAGCTGACTTTCTGAGCCTACTGCTCAATACTTCCAGTTCAACTGGTCTCACCAAGCCCTTTTTGGCTGCAGCTCCTACAGGCCTAGCACTGCCTGTGTTCTTCCACCCTGGGAGTCTTCACCTGGGAGCCATTACCTAGGAAGCTCTGAAGACTCTAATAGAGCTCCACCAGGTGGGTTTCAAAGCCTTATCAGCTCTAAAGTTGTAGTCGAGTATACGGACCAGGAGCTCCACCTCCCACCTCCACCTCCCACCAGGAACTCCAATTCCCACTCCAGAGGCACAGTACTGCCTCTTACAGCCACACCATGCCACAATATATATATATATATATATATATATATATATATATATATATATATATATATACACACACACTGATAGGCTGAGTGGGCTGTCACTTTTCGCTCAGCCAATCATTGACTGAAAAGGGACAGCGCTATGGCCAGTTATTGGCTTAGAGTGTTATCATTTTCGAGACACAAGAGTAACAGCATACTAAGCAAATAACTGACCCTTGTCAGTCAGTGAGTGATTGGCTGAGCAGGCTGTCACTCTTGTGTCTCTAGAGTGACAGCCCACTCAGCCAATCACTGGCCACAGTGCTGTCCCTCAGTCAATGCTTACCAGAAGAGGACACCGAGGGAGCGCAGATGGGTAAGCAAACTTTTTTTTAACAAATTTTGTTAAATAAAGCTTGCAAAAATTCACTTTGCCAACAAAGTAAATTTTGTGCAAACTTCACCTTGAATTCCGCTTCTCAAATTGAAGCCATGTTTTCCATGCTTGAACAGTGCGTTAGTGTTAAAGAGGATGTTCATCTTAAAACAACTCTGTACCCACAATTAGACCCCCCCTCCAAACCACTTGTACCTCCAGATAGCTGCTTTTAATCCAAGATCTGTTCTGGTGTCCATTCGGCAGATGATGCAGTTATTGTCCTAAAAAACAACTTTTAAACTTGCAGCCCCATGCCCAACGGGCGTGGCCTAGATTGTGTATGCATTAGGCTGGCACAACCTCTCCGTACTCCTCCCCACCCTTTTTATTAGGAATGCTCCAGGCAGATTGTCTCCTTTTCCTCACCTGTGTCAGCCCGGCACATGCACTGGATCGTTAAGGCACCTGTGCAATGTTCAGACAGGAGAAAATGTTTCAGTGGCATTCCTAATGATGAAGAGAGTGGGGAGGAGGTACGGAGGGGTGGTGCAAAGTTAGGGCACGGATATTCTAAGCCACGCCCGTTGGGCACAGGACTGCAAGTTTAAAAGTAGTTTTTAGGACAATAACTGTATTACCTGCCAAACAGACCAGACAGAGCTTGGATTAAAAGCCGCTATCCAAAGGTACAAGTGGTTTGGGGGGGTCAGATTGTGGGTACAGAGTCGCTTTAAACTAACTTGTCCCCATCCACTGGAGAGTAAGAGATCGCAGGGGTGTCTGCCCTCCGTACACCCCGGCGATATCCAGATTGGCCCCCAACTCCTTCGTTATGAGTACAGCTGTGGGTACAGCATGTGACCCACAGCTTGATTCATTACTATGGAGCCACCGGAAAGAGCCTAGTGCTGTGCTTGGCTTTCTTCGGCGGCTCCACAGTGTATGAATAAGCCGCTGGAGAGAGCTGATTACAGAACAGAGCCTGTATTCATAATAAAGGAGCTGGGGACTGATCTGGAGATTGCTGGGGGTACACAGGATGGACAATTGAGTGCGTGAGGAGGCTGTGCTTTTGGAAAATAATAGTTGATCCTATGCATATGGAAAGCCTCCATTTAGCCCCAAAAAATACTGTTACTGCTACAGTGTCACCTATCCTTGACTTTTTGTACAATTTATGAAATAAATGGTGAGCATATGATGTGAAAGGCTCATTGTCCAATCAGAAGAGTCTCCTCCAGAGCTTTCTGGTTTAGAGATGTTTAATTCTGATAACCCTCATACAAATTTTGTGGAGTCCTAAATCTGTTGG
This sequence comes from Dendropsophus ebraccatus, assembly GCF_027789765.1. Classification (NCBI taxonomy): domain Eukaryota; kingdom Metazoa; phylum Chordata; class Amphibia; order Anura; family Hylidae; genus Dendropsophus; species Dendropsophus ebraccatus. Next base: position 47,372,737 of record NC_091462.1, read on the forward strand.
ACAAGCGGGGCTTGAAGATTTGCGACAACTAGAAGGCCTTAGACTGAGATACAGGTAAGCGCGTAGTATCTCTTATTGCAAGCTCCCTATGGTATTTTATCTTCACACAGATGGTAGAACATCAAGTACAATTTAGATTATTTATTGTCAGTTCAGAGGGAAATGTTTTTTCCGGATGTGCACTCATAGACTCCTCTTATATAAAAAGCAAACTATTGTAATTTCTTGCTGTAATATTTACAGGGCGGCAATGGCAGTGCCATCTATTACAGTCTTTTAAGTGTAAAGAAACATGTCTCCAGTATAGTAATATAAAGGATTGTTGCAGTGAAGAAAATGATGTGGGTTGATAGAGAAATGAAACATTTGGGTTTACAAGCCTATAAAGCATTGATGTATCTGATCATCCACAGTAGTTGTCAGAGTAAGCATATGCTCATCACCACAGTATCTTCAATTATTCTATGTGGAGATTTCCAATGAAGCACATTTAAGTCTGTAGGGCAATATAGCATGCTTATCCTAAATGCTTGTACAGGGACGAATTGGAAGAAATAGCTAAACATGATTAAGGATGTGGTGTGGAACCTGTGCTATAAATATATAATATCTTTCCTGTAGCATAGAATTACAGAATTGTTCTTTTAAGAGGCAATGAGAAGACTTGCATAGACTTCTATTGGTGCTGTAATGTAGTGGTGTACATGAGCCCTTAGACTGCCTTATGTTTCCATTAGGATGACTTTCTGATTTGTCCTTACCACTTATAATGACATGATTTGTAGTTTTAAAGCATGGAATTATGTCTTAGTTGACTTCAATAGGAAGAAGATAGTTGGTTAAAGCATAAGGCTACTGTACGTCTCACCATGCATGTGACCAAAACTACCCCAATGATTTACCAATGACCGTGCAGTGACTTTATGGTCAATGGTGAACACATGGGGAAGTGGTTTTTGGCCACATTTGTTCAGTGACATGTAGCATTACAGCATATGTAAGCTTGACCAATTAGTTTTATCATTCAAACCATTGAACTGGTGGTAGTGGTATTTGTCAGAGTGTAGGATATGTTAGAGAACAAGTGCACAGTCAATTCTTGAAGTTGTGGTATCAGAGGCAGGAGAAATAAGCAAACATAAAGATGTGAGCAACTTTCAAAGGGCCAATTTAGGATGGTTAGAGTCAAAACTTGGAGTGTTCCGTGTAAGCAGTGGTTGGTATCTCTAAAAAGTCACTTAGGTGTGAGAGGACCACTGATCTCCTGACTGTTGGCTGACTGTTGCATATGGGGAGCATAATGACAGGGATGGCAGGGGGGGGGTATCTCCAAATGCACTCCTGTCCCTTCCTACTTGAAGCACTCAACCTGACAAGAGTAACCCCAAAAGCTCCTTCCTAAATGCATGGGAAATCCAACCTAAAAGTGGGGAAGAATAGTCTATCTAGCCAGGTTAATACCTAAAGGGCCAAGATGAAGAAAATTGGCCATCACCCACACTGCTCTGCCAACCTTGCATCTATGCAATTAATAGAGAAAAACAAATTTTATTATAAGGGCAGATATATTTGCTTTTATGTACGAGATTGGACAAAAGATATGCTGCAGGCATTATTAGTGACCTTGCCCCTGACACCCCTGCCAACTTTAGGCCGATCTCTCTGCTAAATGCAAACTTGAAAATATATTCCAAAATTTTAGCCTTGAGACTTATGGATGTATTACCCCATATTATACACAAGGACCAGGTAGGGTTCACCAACGATGTTAGATGGCACAAGATGGATTATTGACATCATAGCGATAGTTGAGGCCCTGCGAACACCTTCTCTGCTCCTCACTTTGGATGCGGAGAAGGCGTTCGACCGGGTTCATTGGGGATATCTATGCCAAGTCCTGGAAAAATTTGGACTAAGAGGATCCTTTCTAAAGGCAATAATGGCCCTTTATACAACTCCCTCAGCGCAGGTTTATTTGTCTGGGACCATGTCAAAGGAGCCCATTGTACCCAATGATTTTTACTATGGTCATGGAGCCACTGGCTCAAAGGATAAGACATAACATGACATAAAAGCTATAGGAATAGAATCCACAGATCACAAGATTGGACTATTCGCGGATGAAGTCATTCAGTGCATATCGTCCCCAGAGGAGTCACTCAAGGCTTTGAACCCCATATTAAAAGAATTTGGTAGGGTCACCATTTCAGAGGCTACTTACCCTTATAAGTGGACGAATGGACAAGTCCCTTACTTGGGCATTACACTGATTTATCCCCTCAAAGCCTTGGTACCAACTAACAGTAACCAATAACGAAAGAAGTGGAGTCATATACTAAACTACCATGGGCAGGCTGCATTGCAGCAGAAAGGATGATGGTGTTGCCGAAAATACTATATTTCTTTAGGAACCTTCCACATATAACATATAATTTCCAGATTGCAGAAAATTATAAATGGCTTTACATCGAAAGGCCAAAAAGCAAGAGTAAAGTCTAACAGTCTATACATACCAATGTCGGGGGGGGGGGGGGCTTGGGGTATCTCTATGGCCTATAAAGAACTGATAAATTGCGCACCTCCCCTTCTGTCGTTTATATCCAAATGGGAAAGTGAGCAATGGGCTCAATCCTACAAAATTCCCCATGCGCTTTCGAGATGTGTAAACATTTAGAGGCTTTGAGAAAAATCATGTACCAGTGGTACTTTACCCTGTATAGGATATCTAAAATCTTCCCTGGGGCGTCATCCATATATTAGAGATGCCACAAAAGTATTGGCTCCCTAATGCATGTATGGTGGAGTTGTCCCTTGGTGGCCAAACTTTGGCAAATCATTAAGAAACTAATAGACCAAGTTATAGGTTACTCTCCTATGTGGGGAGCAGGGTTAGCTCTCCTGTCTTTGGGCATAGGAGATCTACCAGTTTCTGATAGATCTATAGTGTTCCATATCCTAGTGGTAACTAGAATGAAAATAGCCCAAAAGTTGAAATCTGTCGAGCTTCCCACCGTACAAGAAATTATGCAGACAGTCCAATTTAATTGCACAATGGAACACATGACCAGCAGGGCGAATAGCTCTGCAGATAAAACATTCTCCAATAAATAGTAAGAATGGTTGCCCTACCAAGGACTCTCTTCTATCAGAGGATTATGAGTGCTAATTGGGTCTATAAAGATTGACACTAAATAGCATGTGCGATATGTGGTAATGATATGTGCTTCCTCCCCCCAATCTGAAACTTGCAGTCTGTAACCATGTGACTTCTCTTGTATGTTCTAAATACCTGCAACTAGTAAATCTGTGACTTACCTTGCATTTTACTTTATGTATGCAGCAGCTAAGAGAACAGTTGATGTATTATTATTCTAATTTCAACAATTTTGTTCAAATGTGTTGTTATGACATTTAAAAAAAGAATAAAAAAAAAGAACAGAGCACTGAGCCAAGCATGCAGAAGATCAGCACAGACAGAAGGAACACTAGAGACACCAGAAGCAATCATGGGCACCTGTGGCCAGTAAGTGTCCTTGTCTAAATAGCCCTTGGTAAAGGAGCACGGGATGCCAGGACAGATTTTTATTGGCCTGGCGTCTATGATTGACTTACGAGTAGTGTTAAGCGGACTTGGTAAATTGTTCTGGGTCTGCAACATTCTCCGAACCATGGAAACTCCAAGTAAACTGGACAAACTGTTTAGGTTTGACAATGTTCTCTGAGTCATGGACAAAGCGCATTTGACTCCTGGCAGCTGGAGAAGTTGGATGCTGCCCTAGAGCCATTAGGACAGTACAGCCTTTGGCTGTTTCCATGTTTCCCAGAACTCCCAAGGGCAGCGTCAAATTTCTCTAGCTGCCGGGAGTCAACAGTTTGGTAACATTACTCAACCCTACTTACAAACCCTGCTAGCAGCAAGGCTGATAGGTATGCCAAAAGAGCCAGGAGCACAACATCACAGGTGACTATGAGTCGTGAATGCTACATCTATACTGGCAATGCAGCCAGCTAAGTATTATAATATTAATATACTTACCTATGCCTGTGCCAGTTCTGTCCTCTGGCCATTTCTCAGAATGCTTCACTAGGACGCCAGAGCAATGGGCTTAAGGAGACACATTTCTACCCAACTGCATGCTATGCAGGGGTGAAGCAGCGTCAGAAAACTGGAACACAGGATCAGTCATATAAGGTGCTGTAAGAAAAGCATGTGATTAGTCTTATCACACACGTCTCTTTTGGCTTCTTGGATTCCTCTTCTGCCTTGGGATTTGGTTCTACTCTGTCTCTTCAGGGCATCTGACTTTGATATTCTGACCATTTTTTCCTTTATGATTTCATCCATTATGAAACTTCCTGATTGACCTGGATAGCCTGGAATTGTTTGTTTCCATTTTCTTGTTGTGTCCCTCATACTATTTTAGGAATGGACTATTGCCCAGTTTGGGGCTGCTGTTTAAGGTGGATTGCCAAGTAGGCAGGAACAATGAGAGGTTTACGTTTTAGGGTTGCACGCACCCTTTATCCCTCTCCTGACGTGACAAGTATATTTCAGGGAGTAAAATTAAGATGAAAGGCTGTTAATCTGAATATGGTAGCAGAGTGATCTTTCTTTGTAGTGACATTTTGTTGCTGGTAATTGCTGACATAATTCTTCTATACTACAATGCATGTTATTCTGTCATCATATGTCACTGATTGCATTACTGTCAATAAACTATGTTGGTCCGCCTGGTCCAGTCCCACAAAGCAGTTTCTGTAACACAACTTGCAGAAAAAGGGAATGGTAAAAACATAGTTACAAAGTACGGATGAAAAAAGACACGTCTATCAAGTTTATGAAAGGAGGGGATGGATAAGGGGATGTGGAGGGATGGTGGGTAGGTTCTATACATATGGATTTATGTTATTTTCATATAAGAACTTGTCTGAGCCTGTTTTGAAGCCCTCTACTGTTTTTGCTTTGACCAGATCCTGGGGTAGACTATTCCACAGATTCACTGTTCTCATGGTAAAAAAAGGCTTGTCGCCTCTGGAAATTTAACCTTTTTTGTTCTCCAGGCGGATTTTACCTGGAACATCTTTCCCCCATATTTCTTGTAGGGGCCATTTTTATACTTATAAAAGTTAATTATATCTCCCCTTAAATGTCTCTTCTTAGGACTAAACAATTTTAACTCTCTTAATCTCTTCTCATAACGAAGATGCTCCATTCCCCTTATGAGTTTAGTTGCCCGTCTTTGTACATTTTCCAGCTCTAGGACATTGTTCTATGAATTGGTTTCCAAAACTGGACAGCATATTTCAGATGAAGCCGCACCAGAGCTTTATAAAGTGGTAACATTATATCCCTGTCCTGAGAGTCCATGCCTGTTTTATTACATGACAATATCCTGCTGGCCTTAGAAGCAGCTGATTGACATTGTGTGCCGTTCTGTAGTCTATTATGTACAAGTACACCCAGATCCTTCTCTACCAGTGAGTCTCCCATTGTAACTCCCCCTGGGACATATGATGCATGTGGGTCATTTGTACCCAGGTGCATAACTTTACATTTATCCACATTGAACTGTAGTTGCCAAGTAGACACTAAACACTAAATGTGTCAGCCTGTAACATTGCGCGGCTCCTCCTTGATTCTTCAGCGCCGAGAGATGCAGCGCGCGAGCCTTCCATAAAGTGTCATTATGACACGGAGGCTGGCGGCATTGTCCGCCGCGGAATTCTGCCACTCTTGCTCTGTGTGCACGGGGCCTTAGGTTGGTTTGACAGCTTCTATCCTTAGTAAAACCATGCTGAGTATCACTGATAATACTATTACCCTCTATATATTCTTGCATGTAGTCCCTTATAAGCCCCTCAAATAGTTTCCCCACAGTGGATGTTAAGCTTACCGGTCTATAGTCACCTGGGGAAATCCTAAAGCCCTTTTTGAAGATTGCCACTACATTTGCCTTCCGCCAGTCCTTGGCACAGTACCAGTCACCAAACAATCACTGAATATTTCATACAAGGGTAGAGGAATTACAGAACTGAGTTCCCCAATAACTCTGGGGTGTGATCCAACAGGTCCTGGAGATTTGCTTATATTTAGAACACAATGGACCACAGCTTGTCCAGCCACATGATTTAGAGTACCGAACTGTCCCCTGATAGGTGTCATTTGTGACTAAAATTTTATTCAGTTTAATCCCATCAACTTGCTGTACTAGAAGCCAACTGACTGACCATCATAATTAATATGGTGGTTTTGGTGGTTTCCCTACAGTAGCCACCCCTTGGCTGGGTCCTTTACGGAGGGATATCTGGCTATTGCTGCGTCTTGATACTCGTAAATAAGGCTCCACAGGCTGCATATTTGTATTTCCCAGGGAGCAATGCACCTGAGTAGTGATGAGCGAATACTGTTCGATCTAATAGATATTCGATCGAATAGTAAGATATTCGAATATTCAATATTCGTACGAATATCCCGCGAATATTCGACAAATATTCGATAAGCGCTCGAATCCCCCAGCTTCCGGTTTCACCCTCCAAATGGTCAAATAGATGTTTTTCACTAATCGAATACTTGTTCCCATAGACTTTAATGGGATCGAATATTCAAATATTCGCAGGATAATCGTACGGATATCGAATATTTGAATATCTCACTATTCGCTCATCATTACACCTGAGATTTCACTGTATTGAGCGCTTTAACCAGCAGCCAACAGCGTTATCTTTGGCTGGTCTCTCTGAGATCAGTTATCTGTTTCCCGTATTACCATCATACCTAACATAGGACATTTGCCATCTAAAATATTTATACAAAACTCAACTTTGTTAAGTTTTCCACAGTCAAGTTATAGATAAAACCTCACGTACATCAACCATACAGATGGGGACAAACTTCTTAGTGTTTCCTAAACAGGACTACCAGATTACCAGAAATGAGCTCCGACAAAACCTAACAAGAAAACCACCAAGTATTTATACTACTGTGAAATCACATACAATCCATTTGAGATGCTGAAGAATGCATCTGATATTACATAATAAATACATTATAAAAAGAACATAAAAATTGCATTCAAATCACATATGTTCATGTGTTTTTATTTTTTCTCTTATTATTCTCTTATTTATTATAAGTTAGGCCCTATTCCTCCAACAGATCTGACGACAGATTATCTGCCAAAGATTTGAAGCTAAACCCAGGAGTGGATTTGAAAAGAGGAGAAGTCCACTCTTTCCTTTATGACCTGTTCTCTGTTTATAGTCTGTTCCTGGGTTTGGCTTCAAATCTTTGGCAGATAATCTGTCGTCAGACCTGTTGGTGGAATAGGGCCAATACTCACTCAACCCACAGACTGTAAATCGCTACAGGATTCCTGCAGGTATCTCCAGAGGAATTTGGAAAAGCAACCAAACTAGTTTGGATTTGGTGTCTGCGTTTCAATCTTTAGTATACTTGGATACAAGATGTAGGTCCTGTAAGTCTTTTTTTTCCCTCCAAACTAATTTGATAACATCTACGGTCCAGCAGTATGAAAGGGGGACAAACAGGTCCAAGTATTACTAATACAATACTTTGAGAGCTACATGTGAAAACAATGCAGGTATGGTCTAATAAAGTGTGGGGTCAGTCTTATTTTAAAACAGTCTGCACATGCATTTTTTATTATTCATTCTTTCCCCTCTAAGATTTTTTTGCCAGTAAAAATATGCAGCAAAGGAGTCTCATGTCTCCTCATGTAGTCCCATCCCCCCCCCCCCCCGTAGTCATAATCCCCCCCATCCTGTGTCCCCATGTAGTCATAATCCCCCCCATCCTGTGCCCCCATGGGACACAGGATGGGGGAATTATGACTACATGGGGGCACAGGATGGGGGTTATGAATACATGGGGACACAGAATGGGGGGGATTATGACTACATGTATTCATAACCCCCCCATCCTGTGCCCCCATGTAGTCATAATCCTCCCATCCTGTGCCCCAAGTAGTTATAATCCCCCCATGTGAGTTGTGTTTTTTTTTTCTTTTTGTCTGGGGAACAACAAAAGGGGGACATGTATTCGGGGGCAATCTATATAGGGAACATGTATAAGGGGGTAATCTATATAGGGAACATGTATAAGGGGGCAATCTATAAGAGGGACAGGTATAAGGGGGCAATCTATAAGGGGGATGTCTATTAGGGGGGGCAATCTATAAGGGGGACATGTACAAGGGGCATGTATAAGGGGGCAGTCTATAAGGGGGGCATGTATTAGGGGGCAATCTATATAGGGAGCATGTATAAGGGGGTAATCTATATAGGGAACATGTATAAGGGGGCAATCTATAAGAGGGACAGGTATAAGGGGGCAATCTATAAGGGGGATGTCTATTAGGGGGGGCAATCTATAAGGGGGACATGTACAAGGGGCATGTATAAGGGGGCAGTCTATAAGGGGGGCATGTATTAGGGGGCAATCTATAAGGGGGACATGTACAAGGGGGCATCTATAAGGGCAACATGTACAAGGGGGCAATCTATAAGGGGGACATGTACAAGGGGCAATCTATAGGGAGGACATGTATTAGGGGGGCATCTATAAGGGGGACATGTACAAATGGGCATCTTTAAGCGGATATGTATTCGGGGCAATCTATTAGGGGGACATGTACAAGGGGTGTCTATAAGGGGGACATGTATAAAGGGGCAATCTATAAGGGGGACATGTACAAGGGGGCATCTATAAGGGGGACATGTATAAGGGGGAAATGTATAAGGACAACATGTATAAGCGGGACATGTGTAAAGGGGCAATCTATAAGGGGGCCATCGATAAGGGTGATGGACAACATGGGGGGGGGGATAACACAGGGGTGGCATATACTATAAGGGGGATCACATAGAGTCAGCCTACCCACTAAATAAGGGCGTAAAGGGGCCAATACAGATGTGCAGTTTGTAAAGAGATAAGGATGGTGCCAGAGTGAGGAGCCTAATATGTTTGTCTGGTAGATTCTGTGGATTTGTGGCTCGAAGAAGTTCTCATGATGGCTCAGGGCAGAAGAAGAAAGAAGGAGAGAAGAAAATTAAAGGGGAACAACTCTAATCAGAAAAGATGTCCCCTGTGAGTCACTGGATATAACTGCACCATAATGTATATAGTGTACAGAACCTGTATAGGGCTGGCTCTACCCCTATATGACTGTATAAGGTGATATTGATCCTTGTACAGTGGAGCGGTGGCATAAGAAAAATCAGTGATGCGCTACCTGTGATTGTGGGAGAACTGTTTGGACGTCGTTACGGGCATGTCTAGGGGCATGGGTGTGGTTAGGGGCGTGTTGTTTTTTGTTTTATTTTTGTTTGATTGGGGCTAGTCTAGGTACTCTTTGCACTCAGTCAAAGTTGGGAGGTATGGGATACTGAAGTGGGTGTTCTGGTGACTGGGCAGGCCTAGAAAATGATACAATCTAGCGGAGACATTGGGGGAGATTTATCAAACATGGTGTAAAGTGAAACTGGCTCAGTTGCCCCTAGCAACCAATCAGATTCCTCCTTTCATTCCTCACAGACTCTTTGGAAAATGAAAGGTGGAATCTGATTGGTTGCTAGGGGCAACTGAGACAGTTTCACTTTACACCATGTTTGATAAATCTCCCCCATTCTGTCTATTTTCTATGTATACTAACTGCATCTTATATTTGTATACATTTTGACAAATTCTTAACATGTACCCCATAATTTATGTGTTGTATAGACGTATAATGATAAGGACCAGATTTTTTATTATGAATATGCCCTGATATGTACTTTCTTTTTGATGATGTATTTGTGTTCCATATGTGTGGATGGATGTGGTTGCTTTCTGTCACACAAACATAGCAAGATGAGGCAAAAAAGATCCTTGGTGGTGGCGCTGCCAGAAATATCCAATTGATGACGCGTTTCGGGAGATACTACCCCATTAATCATATTCAGAAATGCATACATCCTTTTTATACATACATGATATAAGTACTGTTAAAAATGGCGCCAGTCCCGCCACTTGAAGGCATGACTAATGTTCTAAAAACTTCTTCCTCAGATGAAAACAGTACAGTGAATTGACATATATGGCCTGGGGGGCAGGCTAGGAGAACAGAGAGGACCCCAGGAGGAATGGGTGAGGTAAATATATGTGGTGTAAATTATAGGTAATGACCATACAGGAAGCATGACTATAAAAAATGAATGCAAATGGCAACTTGGGAAATATAGGTGGATTTTGTTAAGAGTAAAAAAAGAGGGACTGGGTGCCGAACATGAAGATAGGATAGGACTGGGACAGTAAGGAGGACTGCAGGAGGAGCAGATGAGGAAAGTAGATATAGTGGGTAAGGTGGATAACATCGTCTGCATGGCATACAGAGAGGATGACTGTAAAAAAAAAAGGAAAAAGAAAAGAACAATAAAAAAATATGAATAATAGAAATGTATAGTAATCCTCCTATTTGTGGATAAGATATGCAAATAACATCTGTATTAGAAGATGCACAAGGGAATATTATATATATGTGGGATGGTATCCTACCCTGTTACCTGGAAAGCAACAAAAACACAGTGTATACTTTCCTCAATAAATATAATATTACAAGATTTGTATGTGAGAAGACGTTGATCCAGTGATTTATTCTGATTGAGATATGGAGTCGGAAAGTCAGGAATTTTTCCTGCCTCATACTGGTTATATAATAAGTAAGTAAAATAATTCAGTGTGCAGTATTAGTAAGTGTGCTGACAACATTTACTGACAGCAGCTCCCTGTGCACCCCATAGAGCTAAACTCAATCTCTCCTCCTCCAGCCTCCAAGAGAAATCCTGTCCATACAATGGCCAAGCATGGAGGAGAATGTGACCATGGTCTTCCATCTGTATCTTTCATAGGCATATACATAGGTGGACACTGGAGGCAGGGGCATGGTCACATGCTTCTCCATGCTCAGCCATATTATGGACAGAATCACCAGCATACAGATCAGGATGGCACAGCTTGGATTAGGGTTGCCTGATATCAGTGCTGGGAGACACACAGGGAGCTGCTGTCAGTGCAACATTTACTAATACTGTACCCTGAACTATTTTACTATTAAAGGACCAACCCCTTTAACCCCTTAAGGTCAAAGCTAATTTTCGTTCTTGCACTTTTGCTTTTTCCACTTTATGTTTAAAAGTTTATAGCGCTTGCATTTTTTCACTTAGAGACGTACATGAGCACTTATTTTTTGTGAAACCAATTGTAATTTGCAATGACAGGCATTATTTTTCCATAACATATGCTGAGAAACCGGAAAAAAAATTATTTGCGCTTTCAAATTGAAAAAAAAGGAATTTGTTTTGATTTCGGGGAGTTTTGCATTTACGCCGTTCACCCTATGGTAAAACTGACTGGTTATGCATGTTCCTCAAGTCGTTACGATTACAACGATATATAACATGTATAACTTTTATATTATCTGATGGCTTGTAAAAAATTCAAACCATTATTAACAGATATATGTTCCTTAAAATCGCTCCATTCCCAGGCTTATAGCGCTTTTATCCTTTGGTCTATGGGGCTGTTTTTGCGCCATGATGCGTTCTTTCTATCGGTACCTTGATTGTGCATATACGACTTTTTGATCACTTTTTATTACATTTTTTCTGGATTTGATGCGACCAAAAATGCGCAATTTTGCACTTTGGAATTTTCTTGCGCTTACGCCGTTTACCGTGCGAGATCAGGAATGTGATAAATTAATAGTTCGGGTGATTACGCGCGCGGCGATACTAAATATGTTTATTTATTTGTTTATTTATTTATATTTATAAAATGGGAAAAGGGGGGTGATTTGGATTTTTAATAGGGGAGGGGAATTTTTATTTATAAAAAAACTTTTTTTACTTTTATTTTTACTGTAACTAGAAGTCCCCCTGGGGTACTTGTATATACACAGCACTGATCTCTCATAGAGATCAATGGTGTATATATACACAGCAAAGTTCGATTAGATCGGCCATAGATTGCTATAGCCTGCTCCAGGCCATAGCAATCTATTCGACGCTGAGGCCCGGCACGGGTAGAAGAACGGATCTCCCCCCCGCGATCGCATCGCGGGGGGGAGATCCGTCCCACTAGACACCAGGGATGCACGGAGGAAAGCCTCTAAGTGCAGCTGTCAGGTTTGACAGCTGCACTTAGAGGCTTAATTAGCCGGTGCGGCAACGGGACCCGCGCCGGCTAATAGAGGCACTGCCCGGCTGCACATGTCAGCCGGGAACAGCGCCGTTCTCTGAACACCCTGCGCGGCACCATGACGTATCAGATACGTCATGGGTCGCTAAGGGGTTAAATAGAGTAGCTTATTCACATTACATTCTCAATATAATCATTCAGAAACTGGAGGTCATAGGGGGACATTTATCAAGGGGTTTGCACCGTTTTAAGTATTCACCCCAAAATTGGTATAATCCGGGATCCAATTTATCATTTGCGACTTTTTAAAAAGTCGCATAAACAGGCGCAAGCTTACGTCTGGTCAGAACCAGGTGAATAAAACTGCGCAATTGTTTCATAATTGCGCCTTTTATTTTAATGAATCAGTCACAAGATATTGGAGCAAAATACACACCAATCCCCATTAGAAAAGTTGCATTTATTAGACTCCTTAGTAAAGTCCCTCATAGTCTTTAATTTTTAAATCCAATAACTCTCTTGTTTTCTCAACATCTATAAGTGTTGGTTTCCATCTTTTGGAATATTTTTGATGGAGTTGACCAAAAAAGGCGTAAAATCACATTAATTACATACTGTAGCGAGCCTACAAACACAGGGTAGTGGGAAACACTTGGTACTATTGGTTCCATGTTTATCCTGTTCTGTAAAGCTTGTATGGTGTGACTTATATATACTGAAGGCCCCATTTATGTTCTAAGAGACATATTACACATGTAGAATCACAGTTTATAAAGGATTTAATTTTGATTTCCCCCTTTTAGTTGCATTTCAAGATTTTTTGCCATAGGCAATTGTATTACAACACCACCCCGTACTAAGGCACCATGTATAGATATATTGTACTTTTTTCTTAATTTAATATTTTATTATTTTTTCTTAAAGGGGAACTCCGGATCGAGGCAAGAAAAAATTAAACTACTGCAAAAGCATATAGCATTATTTATTACCTATCTATCCCAGTTTTGAAACTACCAAAAATCCATTTGTTTTGTGGTTTTTTGTTCTGTTTTGGGTTTCTGTATTTCCTGGTTGAGCAGATGTACTCAGTACTACAGGTTCCAGAATGCATTGCTGTCCCTCTGTTTTAACTAGGCTGTTGCACAGAATTAGGCATAATGATGCCATTAGGCATAGCATAGCAGTGATGAGTGTTACTGATCCAATATATGTAAGTGATAGTTCCCTAAGGGAACTATACAAGTGAAAATAATTAAATAAATAAATGTTTTACAAAATGCCCCAAAGCCCCTCCCCCAAGAAAAGTGAAACTCACCCCCCCTTCCCATTTTAGTCATAAAACACATAAAAATAATAAAGTTTATTACATAGAATATACCATAGCGTGCGTAATCGCCCGATCTATTAAAAAAAACAATATTATTCCTGTACTGTGAACGGCGTGAAAAAAAAGGCGGTAAAAATACGCAGAGAATGCTTTTTAAATGACATTTTATGTATAAAAAAATTAATAAAAAGCGATGAATAAGTTTGATCTAGAAAAAAATGTTACTAATTAAAACTAGAGATCATGACGCAAAAAATGACACCCAATATGACCCCGTAGGTGAAAAATTAAAAGCGCTATAAGAGTTACAATAGGGCCATTTTAAATATACCTATTAGTAAAAAAAAAGTTTTACTGCTAATAAAAATAGTAAAACATAAGAAAACCCAGTAACCATGCATATCGCTGTGTTCAGACGACCCATAGAATAAAGGAAAAATGCCAGTTTTACCGCAAAGTGGATTACGTAAACATGGAGGCCCCCCAAAATTTGCGGAATCGCATTTTTTGACCCAAGTTCACCACATAAATTATATTTTGGGGGTTCCGTCATTGATTTTATGGCAGATTAAAAGATGTTATTACAAATTACACCTGCTTTTGAAAAAAAAAAAAGCCTTAACATGACCATGTGCCTGTTCTCAATCGACTGGAATAGGTTTATGCATGCAAACAGAGAGAATCTCCTGGGGAGAATCATATAGGCTATATAAAAACAAAGAAAGTAAACTGAGCTTACACAGCACATTTTGGAGGCCATACAAGCAAAAGTAAGCCCTTATTTTCAAAAAAGAAAATATGTTTTGCACAGTAACAAGTACAAAACAAGAATAATAAAATACCTTTTTAAAGGGATGAAAAACTCAGAGCCTTAGGTGGCTCAATATATCCATATGTCTCTGTGTTGCTGAGCGGCAAGCAATTTCTTGGCTTCTCTACGGTGCCCCTGAATGTCACCACACTATGGTGATGTTACCTCCTAGTGACAATGCATTCAGAAGAGTACCTCTGTAATACAGTATCTGATGGGACATGTCACAATGAGATCAGAGGCAGACAGGGGTACAGAATGGCACCCTAAGAAAGGCTATATAGAGTAGTAATACAGCCATACTATTATAGTATAGTTTAGTGTATGGATATGTAACCATATCCATGTGTCTCTAATGGGAAACAGAAATTTAAATCCCTACACAATGAATGACACCATAGCTCGAATCTTCTGGTTCTCCCTGTTGACATCAATAAATTGTGCAGGAACATTGTGGTGACACATTTTGAACACAAGATGGCAGTGTTACACAGTTTTGTTTTTTTACTGAACCATTTTAATCATGAAAAGGTTGAGCATATAACATCCAACATGGATGTGCTCACATCAACAAAAGTCTAAGTGAATATTGTAGAAGCACCTGCAGAAGACAGTGCTTAGATCCTTGGACCTACTTACAGTATTGTGCAAAAGGTTTATAGACAGACATGGCAAATATACAGGAAATGCCATGAACCTCCACAAATGAGAGTTCGGCTTTAACCCTTTTATAACCAGGCTAATTTTCTTTTTTGCGTTTTCGCTTTTGCCTCCTCGTGTGTAAAAGGCCATAGCGCTGCATAACCAGAAAAAAAAATCAGTGCAGTAGTAGTAAAACTGACATGTTATATATGTTCCTCAAGTCGGTACGATTACTACGATATGTAATTTATATGACTTTTATTTTATCTGACTCCTTTTAAAAATTAAAACCTTAAAAAAAAAAAACTAAGGATGTTTAAAATTGCTCTATTCCCAGCCTTATAATGCTTTTATCCCTTGGTCTACGAGGCTGTATGAGAAGTCATTTTTTGCGCCATGATGTGTACTTTCTATCGGTATCAAACATGTTTGTTTATTTATTTATTTTTTTTATTTAATTTTATTTATAAAATAGGAAAAAAGGGGTGATTCGAACTTTTCTTAGGGGAGGGGAATTTTTTTTAAATTCATAAATAAATTCATATATTTACAGCCAGTATTTATACACATGATAAAGGGTGATCTTACTTATTTAGGTAAGGCAGAGACTTTCAGGATTCTACCTCTAGTCCAGGGGTACCCAACAACTTTTAGTGAAAGTCCACTTACCGGGGTCTATTGTCAGTTGAAGGTCCGAGCTGAACATCATTAGTAAACGTGTGGTATATAGCCCCCCTGTTGCTCCCCAAGTAGTATATAGACCCCTGTGCTTTCCCCACAGTAATACATAGACACATTTTGCTCCCCCAGTAGCATATAGCCCCCCTGTAAGCTCCCCCAGTAGTAAATAGCCCCCTGTGTGCCCCCTTAGTAGTATATAGTCACCCTGTGTGCTCCCCCAGTAATTATATAGTCCCCCTGTGTGCTCCCCCAGTAGTACATATCCCCCCTGTGCGCTCCCCCAATAGTATATAGACCCCCGCTTTGTGCTCCCCAGTAGTATATAGATCCTCTGTGTGCTCTCCCTTCCCTATAGCCCCCCCCTGTGCGCTCCCCAAGTAGTATATAGCCCCCACTTTGTGCTCTCAAGTAGTATATAGCCCCCGCTGTGTGCTCCCCCAGTAGGATATAGACCTCTGCTTTGTGCTTCCCAGTAGTATATAGACCCCCTGTGTGCTCCCCCAGTAGTATATAAACCCCCACTTTGTGCTCCCCAGTGGTATTTAGTCCCCCTGTGCTCCCCCAGTAGTATATAGTAACCCTGCTGTGTGCTCTCCCAGTTATATAGCCCCCCTTTGCTCCCCCTCCCATATAGTATATAACATTAAAAAAACAAACACGTATACTCACCTGGGTCTCTTCCCCTCTTGTGGCCGCACTGCAGCGGTCACAAGAGGCTGCTCTCCCCTTGTCCTGGTGCCGGCGCTCCAGTGACGTCACTCGAGCACCAAAACCAGAGACAGGACAGGGCGGCCTCTTGTGACCGCTGCGGTCACAAGAGTGACTGACAGGGAGGGAGTCGATGACTCCCTCTCTGTCAGTCCTGCTCCTGCACGGTAACTATGAGCACTTGTTACGCTCATTCTAGACACTCCCTCGCCACCCCTCCATCTCACCCCAGAGTGACATTAAAACAATTCATAAAAAAAAATTATATGTGCAGTGAAATTGGAAAAAAGGTGCAATTCTTTTTATTTTGAGGGGTTTCGTGTTTACGCTCTTAACCCTATGGTAAAACTGACATGTTATATATGTTTCTCAAGTCAGTCCAATTACAACACTATGTAACTTGGATAACTTTTATTTTATTTGATGGCTTTTAAAAAAAATTAAAACCTTTAAAAAAAAACTAAATGTGTTTAAAATATCTCTATTCCCATCCTTACAACACCATAATCTGTTCTTTCTTTTGGTATCTTGTTTGCGTATATGCGACTTTTTGATCAGTTTTTATTATATTTTTTGTCTGGATTTAATGTAGACAAAAATGCGCAATTTTGTGGGTTTTTGCGCTTACTAAGTTTGCTGTGCGAGATCAGGAATGTGATAATTTAATAGTTTAGACGATTACATGCGCGACGATACCAAATATATTAATTTATTTTTATTTATAAAATAGGAAAAGGGGGGTGATTTAAACTTTTATTAGGGGAGGGGATTTTATTAATAAAAAACTTTATTTCCCCCCCCATACATTAAAGGAGAAGTGAATTTTTTTTTTATTAAAGTATTGTATTGCCCCCCAAAAGTTATACAAATCACCAATATACACTTATAACGGGAAATGTTTATAAAGTGCTTTTTTCCCTGCACTTACTACTGCATCAAGGCTTCACTTCCTGGATAAAATGGTGATGTCACGACCCGACTCCCAGAGCTGTGTGGGCTGTGGCTGCTGGAGAGGATGATGGAAGAGGGGCACTGAGGGACACAGGGCACTGGAGGGACACTGAGCATCCCTCTGCCCTTATCCTCTCCAGCAGCTCTGGGAGTTAGGTTGTGACATTACCATTTTATCTAGGAAGTGAAGCCTTGATGCAGTAGTAAGTGCAGGGAAAAAAAGCACTTTATGTGCATTTCTCGTAACAAGTGTATATTGGTGATTAGTATAACTTCTTGGGGACTTCTCCTTAAGTCTCCCTGGGGGACTTCTATATACACAGCACCAATCTCTCATTGAGATCAATGCTGTGTATACAATAGAGCACTGATCCATCAGATCTATTACTCTGGTCTGCAGCAGACCAGATACACTGATTACCGAGTCGGGATCAGCATAATTCCGACGCTGAGCCCCCAGCAGGCTCAGTAGAAGGAATCTACTGGACACCGGGGACAGGGGGACATAGGCTATTTAAATGCAGCTATCAGCTTTGACAGCTGCATTTAAATTGTTAATTAGCTGGGAGCGGTGATCGGCGGCATTAACTAATACATGCCATCCCCAGCTGCACATAGCAACCGGGGACTGCACGCTGCTGAGAGGGCTTGTGCTTTGAACCCTCTCTGTTTACCCTTAACGGCCGAAGGACGAGGTCGTTAAGAGGTTGTTAAGAGGTTGAAGGCCCTATCACACAGCCCGAGCACCGATCTCCTAGATTGGCGCTTCTTCAGAGAGCCTGTTAGATATCTTGATGATCCTGTGGCCAGGGCTGCATGAACAATTGGTAGATCAGTGGTGCAGCCCTTTGCATTAATCTTCTGTTAGCAGCACATCCCATGCTATGTGAGAGACCTGCGGCCATAAGTTGTTGATGTTTAAACATGTCAGAATTGAGCACGTGTTTGTTTAATGGCTGATCGCTGGCTCTATTACACAGGGCGATATGGGGGCCTCTATAACAGGGCCTTTAGAGTCCATGGGAGGGAGCTTAATATTACAGATGGAGCCACAGCCATGAAGAGAAATTTAATTTGGGGGGGGGGAGGGCAAGTTCAACTTTTACACAAAGACTGATAAGACTTTAGGTATGCCCCTAGTTTTTTTTTTTTTTCAGGATAAAAAATGCTGCAGTCAGATAGTCACTAACATACCACAAGCAACTTTTACTGAGTTTTTCTTTACATGTGGTGTCATTTTGGGATTTTTTTTAAATGTATTTATTTATTTTATTGTCCCCAGTATGCTCTAGGTATGCCGGGGACACATGTAATGTATTTGTGCAGGGAGCCATAATCGTACATATTGAACACAAATAACTAAAGCAGAAAGTAAACGTGTATACATAAATGTCACAGAGGAAGGCGGTTACGCAGGATAGATAGCAAAGGCCGGCTTGTGGATGAACAAGAAGGGGCCTTCTCGTGCCACAGGCATAAAATAAATGACTCTTTCATGTCTCACAAATATAGAAAGGATGATCGTCCAACACATGACTTTAAAGAGTTTATTTATATAGCAACACATACAGGAATAGCTCAGAGTAAGGTCTAATATAATGGAAGTTCATTCATACTGTATCATTCACACTTATTTCCCATCTGTGCCAACCTGGGCTGAATGTCAGGATGTAAGGTGTACTTATGTCTGTACATGAAGTAAGCCCATTGTAATTAGCCAATATGTGGGAACATAGAGGAGGATCGAGAGCTCAGAATCACTCAAGTGCAGAACCTCTAACAAACTGCATTGTAATGTAATAACACATAAGTGTCCTTAGAGGGTTGTGTCACTAGCAGCATAATGCTAAAATAATAGACCATGGAATAGACAAGTGTTTGGCCCTCCTGCACACAGCTTGTATGCACAGTAATAAGGTATATGTATTTACATACATAGGACCTCCAAGTAGCTCCATATACATCAGAATTCTTTTTGTTTTGTCAGTACATATCTCACAGAAATAAATATGCGCATTCACCATAAAGTGCCATGTATACAGAGGAACTCCTGCTGCAAACAGTCTGTATGCAGCACATGAAGCTTATGGGACCTCTCTTTTCTTTTGATTTCTTCTCTTCTGACTAGAACATACCCAAATACTGGACAGTCTGTTTAGGGTAAGTTCACACAATGTATGTGTTACCCTTTAAAAAGAGCCCTAAACTGAGTTCCTATCTTGTGCGGTTGCTGAGATATTCCCAGTTGTTTGGCTCAGAGGAATAAATGAATTTTTCTCCTGGCTGAGAGATAGTGGGCGTGGTCTCCTCCTGTCTGAAAGTGGGCGTGGCCTCCCTATCTCTCTCATCTTGCTGGCTCCCTCCATCCACTGGCTGCTGAGCAGCACCATAGCAGTTGGTATCACACACACTGGACGGTGGGATTAGATACACTATCATAGCAGATGGTATCGCACACACTGGACGGTGGGAATAGATACAGCATCATAGCAGTTGGTATCGCACACACTGGACGGTAGGATTAGATACAGCATCATAGCAGATGGTATCACACACACTGGACGGTAGGATTAGATACACTATCATAGCAGATGGTATCGCACACACTGGACGGTGGGAATAGATACAGCATCATAGCAGTTGGTATCGCACACACTGGACGGTAGGATTAGATACAGCATCATAGCAGATGGTATCACACACACACGACGGTAGGATTAGATACACTATCATAGCAGATGGTATCGCACACATTGGACGGTGGGATTAGATACAGCATCATAGCAGATGGTATCACACACACTGGACGGTAGGATTAGATACACTATCATAGCAGATGGTATCACGCACACTGGACGGTGGGATTAGATACAGCATCATAGCAGATGGAATCGCACAAACTGGACGGTGGGATTAGATACACTATCATAGCAGATGATATCACGCACACTGGACAGTGGGAATAGATACACTGTCATAGCAGATGGCATCACACACAATGGACAATCGGATTAGATACATCATTATAGCAGATGGTATCACACACTGGACGGTGGGATTAGATACAGCATCATAGCAGATGGTATCGCACACACTGGACGGTAGGATTAGATACACTATCATAGCAGATGGTATCGCACACACTGGACGGTGTGATTAGATACACTATCATAGCAGATGGTATTGCACACACACTGGACGGTGGGATTAGATACACTATCAGCAGATGGTATCACATACACTGGACGGTGGGATTAGATACACCGTCATAGCAGATGGTATCGCACACACTGGACAATGGGATTAAATACAGCACCCCTGTAGGTGGTATCACACACACTGGACAGTGGGATTAGATACAGCACCCCTGTAGGTGGTATCTCACACAGTGGGATTAGATACAGGGCTGCATTACAGTAAGGTGTGGGGCACCATGCAGGGGAGTGGGGTCTGGGGGAGCACAGCACTCTTCCCTCTGTGCTCTGATGCCTGACAGGAGCACATAACAGGAGGACAGCACTGATCTCCTGCTTACTACAGAAGAGCACCAGCACTGAAAGGGTGTCAGACCGAACAGAGGAGGAGGACGGAGGGGACCTGAGCGCTCCTCTTAACAATCACAGATACCGGAGAGGAGCCTGAGCTGCGGAGGAGGGGGCTGCCGTCCAGTGCAGGGTGAGAGGAAGCAGGGGAGGGGCGGGAGGGGACTGGAGCTCTCCTACTTGTGTGTGCTCCGGTGTTTGACCTGTCACCAGACACCGGAGCACATGTCAGGAAGGAGAGCTGGGGTCTGCTCCTTACCACAGCCTGGTAACAATCACCCAGCTCCAGCAGGGACAGCAGCATGATCAGGATACAGGAGAGGGATGATGCCACCGGGGGTTGGAGGGGGGAGGGGTCCGGTTCGGTCCAGTCCAATAAGATCCTGTCAGGCACTGAATGACTTCTTGCTATGTGCCCTGTGTCTGAATCATCCCCAGAGCACATAGCAGGCAGAGCGGCCTCCCACCTCCTCACTGCCTGTCATGTGACTTGCTGACAATCCGTACCTAACTGCTGCTCAGGCACTGTATGGATTTTCAGCAGGACTGGACAGTTTTGCACAAGTAGCAGAGAGGCAAACACACAGCTGACAGGGGACATTCTGCTTCATATATTTAAAAAACGGTTCAATTTAGGCAATTAATCTAAATTGCAAAAATTCTTACAATGGCCTAAACTAACTAAAACTAAATTGTAAAAATATTTTATAGTTGCGCTTTAACTCAGCAGACAAAGCCAAATCCCCAATAAAATGTAACAAAAATTAAGTAATTCTTGTTTATATCACTCAATGCTACTGATTTCATGGGGAGGGGGGTATAAATGGCCTGAGGGGGTATGAATTGGCCTAGGCCGAAATATACTGAAGTGGAAGGCTTGGCGTCCTTCACCCGCCTGCAATATGCTGTGAGTCCAACGTGCAAATAAAGGACTTTTAATCTGCCTAAAAGTGGTGAGTGCATACAGAATCTCTCTCTATATATGATTGTTCACAAGTACTGCTCCTAGTCTCATCTGTATATTTGCCCCCCGAAGGCTTGGTAATTTTACTAGAGCATGGCATATATGACTGGCTAATCAATACTATGGACACGAGATAGTGCCGACCCCGATATCTTTACTCTACTGACTCTATAATGAAAATGGGCTGGATCGGTAATACACCTGTGCAAAGCTCAAAAAGCAGTAAATGTTCCTGGATCATTCCTAATGATGAGGAAGGTGGGGAGGAAGGACGGAGACGTGGTGCCACCCTAATGCATATACAAATGTAAGCCCCGACCATTAGACACAGCACTGCAAGATTAAAAGTTGTTTTTAGGAAATAACTGCATCCCCTGCTGAACGGACCCCAGGACAGATCTTGGATTAAAAGCAGCTACCCAAAGGTACAAGTGGTTTGGGGGGGACAGAAGCAACTCTGTACCCACAATCTGACCCCTCCCCCAAACCACTTGTACCTTCGGATAGCTGCTTTTAATTCAAGATCTGTCCTTGGGTCCGTTCAGCAGGTGATGCAGTTATTGTCCTAAAAAACGTTTAAACTTGCAGCCCTGGGTCAAATTGGCGTGGCCTTGAGTACCCGTGCCCTAGGATTGTGACCGCTTTTCATCCCTCCTCCCCGCTGTCTTCATCATTAGGAATGCCCCAGGCCGGATTTTTCCTATTCATCAAATGTGTGAACACTGCACATGTGCTGAATCGTTAAGGCACCTGTGCAGTGTTCAGAGGAGGAATGAGGAGGAATGAGGAATAGGAAAAATCCTGCCTGGGGCATTCCTAATGATGAGGACTGGGAGGAAAGTCGGAGGGGCGTTGTAATCCTAGGGCATAGGTACTCTAGGCCGCTGCAATTTGACACAGGGCTGCAAGTTTACAAGTTGTTTTTTTAGGACAATACCTGCATCACCTGCTGAAAGGACCCCAGGACATATTTTGGAGTAAAAGCAGCGGACAGTATGAGCCTTTTTTTTTGGGGGGGGGGGGGGGGGGGGAGTCAGATTGTGGGTACAGAGTCACTTTAAGCAGTGTTGTGTCTCTGAAATAAACAGCAGATTAGTTCCAAAAAAACTCCACAACTGAAGATAAGTTCTATGTAGGCATACAAAAAGGTGGTTTTGATGGCAAGAATATTGATTTGTACAAGCCCTTTAAGACAGCCTTAGTTATGTCTGCAACAAGTCTGCTGCTTTTGACTATAACTTGCGGTTTTCACTTACTGACATGACATCGACATCATTACGCTCTAGCACCACCACCTGTCATTGGGAGGAATCTCTTGTTCCTTCAGTAATAAAAGAAAAAAAAATGTAAAACCTTGAAAATGTGAGGTAATAATGTTTTAAAAAATACAATTATGTAGCTGTTTCCTTGGTTAAAGGGCTAATGTGTAAGGTACAGTCAACCTATTAACATACAGTAGGACGGAAATACTTGACTTGTGACTTGGTGCCGTCAACAGTAGGTGGAGTGGGCTCAAGACACACAGCTGGTACATACATGGTGACTCTGACTGATCATCCGTGCAGGATACTTAACCATTTAGATGCCGCTGTCAAATTTTACATAGATTTTTAGATGCACCAGCAATGCGTCCCTGGTGGTGCAGTGTTGCAGCTCCCTGTGATAAGTTTACAGGGGCCAATCCATTTTCAGTGGAGCCCAAGGCCTCTTCTAGGCCTCCAAGGGCCGCCTTACTCTGCAATTGATTCAACCTGCTGAGGTAATCAAGTGCCAAGATAATGGATCAATGCAGTACATAGGTATATGTACAGTACAGGCTTCAGAGATAAAGTACATGTGATCATGGTGTGGAACTATTATTTGGTCCTTGTATAGTGCTTTCGGTATGTGCAGTACTGTATAAAGCTGATGTTTTTTGTTGTATATACCTAGAAACAAGACTGTTTGGCCCAATTTATAATATAAAATTATTTTTAATTAAGGAATATCAGGAATTAAGGAATATTTTTTTATTATTAAGGAATGTTAGGAATTGGGCCAACAGTGACTAAATCATGGACATCTGAACTGTAGACACCAACACATTAACTGAGTTAATGAGCAAAGGTGTTAAGCTACACCATGATGACCAAAGTAATTGACATACTTGGCACTCACATTAATTGTCACAACAGGGGGATCCCTATGCAAGATCACTATCATTTTCATCAGTGTCATCAATGAAGCAGCAGCATTCTTCCTATCTTGGGTATTGGAATGGGTGTCCACTATCCTGTCTCGTGACAGGGATCCCTTTGGTTGGTCCCTTATTAATCTAGCCATTATCATCTATCCAATGCATAGGCATCCCGTATTCTCCTCCAACAGTTATACACAGAATAAGCCAAGGTTTACAGAGAACAATGGATGTCCTGTTCAGTCCATCACCATCCCAAGGCACAAATGTTGAGACAACACTGCCCCTATGGCTATACACAGCAAGCCCAAGCCATAGAGAGGAATAAATCACACTGATTAAAATGTACATATTATTTATTTTATGAACATTTGGGATTAACAAACCTACATTTTTTTTAAACTCTTTATATAAATTCTGTAGTTCTCAGCAAATTGATAATTTGCCTCTAGGAACTGGAAATTGAAAGTCTTTAACAAACTACATATGAGGTATAAAATCCTTCACCATCTGCTTATCCCTTGATACCAATTTCAGGATGAGTGAAGTTTTCTTTAACTCGTTGCTTTACCAGAGCTGTTGGTTTCCTATTGCTATTTCTATGAATTAGACGCCTCTAGAGAGTCCATCGATTATAATGCAGGTGCAGCTTTTACTCTCTACCACTCAGTGTCAGCACTGTACTGTGTACCGGGCTTTACAGGTTACTCAGCCTACACGGCATCTGTGTGCAGCTCTGCTTACAGCAATCATCAAAGAAAATTAATTATACTTTCTTAATATTTTACGAAGTGTCACAGACTTGGTACTTGGCACAAAATGTTCACGCTCATAAGTAAAATGCTTATTTAAGGATTACTCACATTTTAGCTTTGCAATCTTCTATAATAATGCAAAATGTCACATTGCGTGTTTTTAAGATATCGGTATCCTGATTTTGTCGGATTGAGTGGACTATGTCAATGACTAGCGGATTTTTTTTTAAATAAATTGGTCAACAAGGGGAATGGGGGTGTTTTTCTTTAAATAAAAGATATTTTTCAAATGTGTATTGTGTTTTTTTCTTTACCTTACAGACTTAGCTAGAAGCCTATGTACTCTATCTCGCAGCGCAGGTGTAACCAGGTAAACATGGCCACCTTGCTCAATTCAGGTAACAAGGTCTGGGGCTTGTGTCACCCTAATAGGACAGGTCACCTGACACTGTAGGGCAACAGGTGATATCACGACAGTAAAGGTCGAAAAACGGGCACAAGTATATTTCTACTTTCAAGTATTCTTCAGTATTCTACTTCTCACTCTACTACAGCTCACTCCTCAGCACACAACCAAATCAACTCAGCTCTTCTACTGTAAAGGCTCTTAGCGAAGAATCTGCTCTGTCACGTCTACTGTCTATGGTCTGTTACTGTACAATGTATTTTCACAGTAAAGAAGATTTTATTCATTAGAACAGGACAGTGATCATTGTTCTGGCACCTACACAGTCACTACTCTATCCTTGGGTCATCTCCCCTTTCCGTGGCTGGCAGTTCAATAGTCAGGGTGGTTCACAACTCCACTCTGGAGCCACCATGATAAGTGCCCAAGGGACCCCCTCACAGCCCGACAGGTCACTGGCCACAGGGGAAAGGGTATAGCTCGCCACCCAATCATGCCTGGGGCTGGGAATCCAGGACCCATAAGTATCCT
This sequence comes from Dendropsophus ebraccatus, assembly GCF_027789765.1. Lineage (NCBI taxonomy): Eukaryota > Metazoa > Chordata > Amphibia > Anura > Hylidae > Dendropsophus > Dendropsophus ebraccatus. The sequence continues at coordinate 47,398,424 of NC_091462.1, forward strand.
CCTCTGCCTACCATACCTTGGCTTGCGATAGAGCCTAGTTTACCAGTGTATCTTCACCTAGAGATTCCTGAATTTTGGTTATATCTGGTATTTCTGACTTTTGGGTTTCTGAACTCTGAACTTTGAATTTATTGTGTTTTGTTTGTCTTGTTACATGTTCACACTATATAAGATAGGGAACGGTTGTCCGATGCCATTTAGGGCTGTTGGGGCAAGTAGGCAAGGACAGCAGGGCGGGTACCAGTGTTAGGGCTGCACCTGTCTTTTGTCTTGCTGGTCTCATATATCCTGACAATTTTCCACAGGGATCTAAACCCTGACAATGGCCAACCTAAAGTAGAAGCTTTTGGACTTTCTACCAATTGGGATAGAAATTCCACCATGACTAGGGCATACAGAGAAATGCTGGAGTATATGACACCTCAGGTGAGTGCTGGAAGGAGGGTCCAGGACTGTTGGGAGAGAAATGTAGGTTTTATGTTGCATTTGAAATTTTTGTATCTCCTCATTTCTTCTTAAGTCTGCATTTGTTAAATTTTATTTAACACAGGAAATGTGGATTATAAATTCATCTACCATCCTAATCTGTGATATTGAGTAAATTATTATATTTATGATGGTGTTTGTACAGAACATACTTTATTGCTAATAATTCATAACTCTCTGCTTTACCAGAGCTGTTGCTTTTCTATTGCTATTTCCATGAATTAGACATCACTAGAGAGTCCATCAATTACCATGCTGGTGCAGCTTCATTCCTCTACCACTCAGTGTCAGCACTGTACTGCGGTACGAGGCTTCACGGGTTACTTAACCTTCACTGCATCTGTGTGCAGCTCTTCTTATAGCAACCATCACAGAAAAGTATGTTATCTTAATATTTATACATGTCACAGACTTTGTTCACACGTTTTTCCTCTAAGTTTTTGAAAAGACAAAATGACGTCTGTCAATTTCAGGTTAAAATCACATCTTTTATTGTTTGGCCGCCTGTCAGTGCAATAACAGCTGCTAGTACATTATTCTAGTTCAGGCGGACTAATTAACCATTGGGTGTGTCTTTAACTGAAAAGTCCATTGAAATTAATTGTAAAAATGGGGAAAGGACGGAAAAAAAAGAAAAACTGTGTTTGAACAATTAAAAAAAAATAACATCCGCTGTTTGCAATAGGCGTCTGAAATAATTGATCAATATTTTATCTTTGCAAACTTCAATGATTCTGCAAGAACTCACATTGCAAGAAAAAGGCAAAATGGAATGAAAAATTGGTTTTATTATGGTTAACGCTCAGAAAATACTGAAAAATAATTTTTTAACCCTATTTAAATCTTAACTTTATCATACATCAACTACTCAACAAGTGAGTTTTCAAGTTAAACTTCAGCTGAAAATAAAAACTGTCCTCTCTTTATTTTTATCTAATAGCCCTGTCAGACAAAGGGGACCTGTAAAAGATAGTAGAGGGAGTCTTCTACCCTTTTATGTGTCTGTATAGTGTGTCTGCCTGTGTACTTACCCCTCCTATATCTGTTTGCCAGCCAGGGATGGCCTATTTATAACTGGTGACCTGGGTGTTACTGTACTCCAAGTAAAAGTGGTAGTAAAGCTGTAGCTAAGTTTTGCCACTAGATGTCGCTACTATACAAATAGTAGCGACATCTAGTGGCAAAACTTAGGTACAACTTACAATGTACTTCTATATTGCACAGGGGTTTTTTGCTCTTTTCTGTTTCCATCTATCTCTATTCTCCTTTCTTTCTCTGCACTTTCTTCTCCACCACTCACAGGAGGTATTACACACCCTCTAGGAAGATGTCACATGGGTAAAGGAAGGGTTAGTGAGTCTTAGTTACGTCTTGGTAGACAGAGGACACACAACAAGACGGTCCCTGCTTTAGTTTAGCTGGGCCCTGGCTCCCAGGTTCCTTGTTAGGGACAGAAGAACAAGTGTGGTAGTGGACGGACACACATGGGATACACAGAGACTATGCAGTGCTTAACTACTTAGGAAAGGACAAGTCTGAGATCACCCCAACCCACGCCGTGAACATTTCTAACAGTGCAGGACAATATCCTGAAACAAGAGCAACTGATCCGAATAGAGCAAAGTTGCTACAAGCCCATCTCACAGCACAGGTGTAACCAGGTAAACTTGGCCACCTTGCTCAACTCAGTTAACAAGGTCTGGGGCTTGTGTCACCCTAGAAGGATGGGTCACCCGACACTGTAGGGCAACAGGTGGACAACAAAGGTCGAAACACGGGCACAAGTAGTCTTCTATTCTCGAATACTTTTCAGTATTCTACTTCTTTTTCTTCTAAAGTTCCAGTAGAGCAAACTTCTACCCTAGGTTGGGACTCTCAGCACAAACTCCTCTCTACTACTCTGAGCTCTCAGCACAAACTCCTCCCTACTACTCTGAACTCTAAGCATGCAACCAAGGCAGCACAGCTCTTCTACTTGAAAAGCTTTTAACGCAGATTGTGTCTAGTCAAGTCAGAAGTCTATTGTCAGCTACTGTATTAACCTCTTGAGGCCTACCGCGGCCTCCCTCCGCCTCCTCATTGTCACGCGGCAGCCGCTGACTCCTTCCATGCGGCCGCCGCTATCTCCTGCACGCCACTGCCCCCTGCTCGCCACCGATGCCCCCTGCTGCCCCCTGCTCGCCACTGATGCCCCCTGCTCGCCACCAATGCCCCCTGCTGCCCCCTGCTCGCCACCGCTGCCTCCTGCTGTTCCCTGCTTGCCACCGCTGCCTCCTGCTGCCCCTTACACCGCCCCCTTCTGCTTAGCCCCCGGTCTGTGTGTCCCCAATGCTGCCACCCTCTTCTTCCCCATCTTCTTGCCACCCTCTGCTTCCCACCACCCTCCCTCTGCCTGCCACCCACTGGTTCCCACCACCCTCCCTCTGCCTGCCACCCTCTGCTTACCACCACCCTCCCTCTGCCTGCCAACCTCTGCTTCCCACCACCCTCCCTCTGCCACCCTCTGCTTCCCACCACCCTCACTCTGCCTACCACCCCCCCTCTGCTTCCCACCACCCTCACTCTGCCTACCACCCCCCTCTGCTTCCCACCACCCTCACTCTGCCTACCACCCCCCTCTGCCACCCTCTGCTTCGCACCACCCTCCCTCTGCCTACCACCCCACCTGCCACCCTTTGCTTCCCACCACCCTCCCTCTGCCTGCCACCCTCTGCTTCCCACCACCCTCCCTCTTCCACCCTCTGCTTCCCACCACCCTCACTCTGCCTACCACCCCCCTCTGCCACCCTCTGCTTCCCACCACACTACCTATGCCTACCACCCCCCCTGCCACCCTCTGCTTCCCACCACCCTCCCTCTGCCTACCCCCCCTCTGCCACCCTCTGCTTCCCACCACCCTCACTCTGCCTACCACACCCCCTCTACCACCCTCCCCTGGACACCCAACCACCTACCCCTAGACAGACACACACACCCGCAACCCACCCTTCCCCCCTGGACACCCGCGCCCACCCTCCCCCCCTGGACACCCGCACCCTCCCTCCCTCCCCCCCTGGACACCCGCACCCTCCCTCCCTCCCCCCCTGGACACCCGCACCCTCCCTCCCTCCCCCCCTGGACACCCATCTACCTACCTACCCACCCACCCTCCCTCCCTCCCTTGGACAACCACCCTCCCTCCCTCCCCTGGACACCCACCCGTTCACCTTCACCTGGACAACCCACCACCCTCTCCTCGACACCCACCCTCTCCTGGACAATCACCCTCTCCTGGACACCCACACACCCTCTCCTTACTGCCACCCTTGGTCCTCTTACCCTCTCTCCTCCTCCACCCTCTTTTCTTTCCTGCCACCCTGTCCCCTCCCCTGCCACCCTGTCCCCTCCCCTGCCTACTCTGTCCTGCAACCCTCTCCTATATCCACTGACCCTCTCCCCTCCCCTCTCCTCTTACCCTCTCCCCTCCGTCCTGCCACCCTCTCCTCTTTCCTGCCACCGTCTCCCCTCCCCTTTAATTTTGGCGTTTCCCCCAACTGAAAAAAAAGTCAAAAACACACACAAATAAAATGTAAAAACAGTACAAAAAACACTAACACTAACATGTGTAAAAGCATAACACTTACACACCCCTCTAATAGTGCCTTCACACACACCCGATCTGCAGCGGATTTGCAGTGAAATCCGCAGCGGATCCAGTGTCAGTGCATCCCTATGAGATTACATATATGCAGTGGGAATTACATCCTGCTGCGTGTATGTAAGTTAACCCCCCGCTGGCCGGAAGAATACATCACCTCCTCCCCGCTCTGGCTTGCTTCAGGGGTTCTTGGCAGGACGACCCGCTCAGCCAATCAGTGGCTGCGGCGGGGCAGCACACTGATTGGCTGCGCGGGATGACCAGACGCTCATTACATATTAACTTACATATACGCAGCGGGATGTCAATCATAGGGATGCACTGACGCTGGATCCGCAGTGTGCGGATCCGGTGTGTGTGAAGGCACCCTAAAGGAAAAAAAAAACAATAAAATGGCCCACAGGTTGTTTTCGGCTGAAGAGGAATTCGCCTGGATTGCCTCCGATACTGAGACAACCAGTGAGGGAGAAGAGGAAGATCCCTTGTTCCCTCTTCCTTCCTCTTCTTCCTCCTCCTCCTCCTCATCATTTAGTGATAAGCCCCCAATGCGCCGCCCCAGGAAGCACCACAAGCCCCCTCAAGTGACCCCTCCCCGTACGAGCTGTAGATTCCTGAGTTTGGTGGGGTCACTTATGGGGGGTTTCCAATGTTATGGCAGCTCGGGGGCTCTGAGAGCCCTTCGTCCTCCATTCTGGCCAAATCCAGCTTCCAAAATCCAAATTGCGCTCCTTCCCTTTGGAGGCTTTCCGTGCGCTGGTGTTGCACTTTGTGTCCACATGTGGGGTACCCCTGTAATCGGGGGGAATTGCTCTACATGATTAGGGGTTCATTTTTTCTTTTAACCCCTTGTGAACATGAAAAATTCAAAGTTACCCCAACATTTTAGTGTAAAAAGTTTAATTTGTCATTTTTACAGCACATTGTGCCTGTCACCAGTGGGGTCCATATGCCCACCATACCCCTTGTTAAATTCCTTGAGGGGTGTATTTTCCATAATGGGGTCACTTGTAGGGGGTTTCCAATGTTTTGGCAGTACGGGGGCTCTGCGAACCCGACATGGCCTTCGTCCTCCATTCTGGCCAAATCCAGATTCCAAAATCCAAATTGCACTCCTTCCCTTTGGAGGCTTTCCGTGCACCCGCTTTGCACTTTGTGTCCACATGTGGGGTACTCCTGTTATCGGGGGAAATTGCTCTACATGATTAGTGGTTTATTTTTTCTTTTAAACACCTTGTGAACATGAAAAATTCAAAGTTACTCCAACGTTTTAGTGTAAAAAATAAAATTTTTCATTTTCATGGCACATTGTTCCACATTTGTGTCGGTCACCAGTGGGGTCCATATGCCCAATATACTTCTTATTAAATTCCTTGAGGGGTGTAGTTTCCATAATGGGGTCACTTGTAGGGGGTTTCCACTGCTTTGGCAGCACGGAGGCATTGTAAACCCGACATGGCCTCCGTCCTCCTTTCTGGCCAAATTCAGCTTCCAAAAGTCAAATGGTGCTCCTTCCTTTTGGAGGTGTGTCCTGCACCTGCATAATACATTATGTCCCCATGTGGGGTCTGTTTGTACTCGGGGGAAATTTCTTTACAAGTTTTATGTTTTTTTTTCCTTTTAACATCTTGTCAACTTGAAAAATTTAAGGCAAGACAAAGTTTTTGTGTAAAAAAATAAATGTTTTTAATTTCACGGCACATTGTGTCGTCACCAGTGGGGTCCATGTGCTCACTATACCCCTTGTTACATTCCTCAAGGGGTGTAGTTTCCTAAATGGTGTCCCTTTAGGGGTGTTAGTTAGGTTTTGGCACCCCAGAGCCTCTGCCAACCAGAAGTGGTACTTCGAAAATTGGCCAATTGTAAGGAGGCTTCAAAATTCACTAGGCGCTCCTTTACATCTGAGGCTTGTGGTTGCGTCAAGTAGCGCAATATGGCCACATATCATATATTTCTATAAACTGCAGAAATGGGGCAATAAAAATTGGGTTGCTTTTCTCTGGAAATAGGTTTTCTATTATGAGAGATATTGGATCACAATAAAATTTCTATAAAGAAAATTGAAATTTTCAATTTTCTCACACTCTTAGCTTTTATTTCTGTGACTCGCCTAAAGGGTTAAAAAACTTTCTGGAATTAATTTTGAACAGTTTGAGGGGTGCAGTTTCTGAAATGGGGTGCTTTGTGGGGCTTCATAATATACAGCCCCTTCAAATACACCTTAAGGCCAGGTTCAGACTATGTAACTGTGCGGCTGTATTTGCGGCTGTAATTGTGCGGCGGTATTTTTGGTGGTTCATGCGTACGCTGGAAAGTATAGGATATACGGCTGCACAGTGCACACTATGTTTGAATCTACGGCCCGATCGTAAACGGACCCGTAAAAAATGAACAAGACCATTGTTTGCGGCTGGAAACGCGGCCGTGGATTGACAGGCGGTCCGTACGGAGTACTTCAAAAATAGCCGGCAATGATGCCGAATAAAGTGCGTTTCGTTGGTCAATAATGTAATTCTAACGAATCCATCATTTTGCAATTAAATATACTGTTAAAATAAATATATATATAAATAAATGTATATTTATATATATATTTATTTTTTGACAGTATATTTAATTGCACAATGATGGATTCGTTAGAATTAAATTATTGAACAACGAAACTGAATTTATTTCATCGAAAATGTGTTTTATTCATTAAATATTAATTAGTACAGGAAGCTCCATAAGCCGTTAATTCATATTGCCGGCAAAAGAGCATTCTGTACTAATCATCACTTTACTTTAATGAAAACATCAAATGTTTCTTCTAATTATGTTATCACAATAGCATTATTAGAAGAAACATTTAGAATTATATGTGCGCTCAGCTGATTGGCTGATCGGCTGAGCGCACATATAATTAGCGGGTCCGCAGCACAGTGACTTCATTGTGCTGCGGACCAGCGAAGAGGACACATCGGGGTGAGTATACAGCTCTCCCCACCCCCTCCCCAGCACTGCACCCCTCCCAGCAAGGAAGGGGGGGTCAGTTAACCCCTTCCTTGCAGGGATGGGTGCAGTCTGACATCAGTCTGGCCCCCAAGGGGTTAAGGGGGATGCAATACATCCTCCCTTAACCCCTTGGGGGCCAGACTGTAAGCAGCGATCTGTAAAGATGCTGCATACTGTAAGGTGCACAACACCGCTCACAATGATGGGTGTTGTGCTCCTGTTTGTGTGTTTTTTGTGTGTTTCTCCCTTTTTGTTTTTCAGATATCGGTATCCTGGGGATTACGTCGGATTCCGTGGACTATGTCGATGACCAGCGTTTTTTTTTTTTTTTTTAATAAAATGGTCAATGAGGGGTGTGGGGGTGTTTTTATTTGAATAAAAATTTTTTTTTAACTTGTGTCTTGTCTTTATTTCTTTACTTTATAGACTTAGTAGTGGAAGCCGTCTAATAGACGGAATCCATTACTGAGTTGGGGCCTAGTGTTAGCCGGTATAAAATGGCTAACACTAACCCCCTATTATTACCCCAGTACCCAATGCCACCAGGGGTACTGGGAAGAGCGGGGTGCCAGTGGTCCCGGAGCGTGAAAATTGGCGCTCCCGGACCGGGCGGCAGCAGGCTGGTAAGATTTAGGCTGGGGAGGGCCTAAACCAATGGCTCTTCCCACCCTGGTGTTACCAGGCTGCTGTCGTTTAGTTTTTAACCCGGCTGGTTATAAATATAGGGGGGACCCTATGCGGTTTTTTTTAAATTATTTATTTATTTAAAAAAAAAACGCATAGGGTCCCCCCTATTTTTATAACCAGCCGGGTTAAAAACCAAACGACAGCAGCCTGGTAACACCAGGGTGGGAAGAGCCATTGTTTTAGGCCCTCCCCAGCCTAAATCTTACCAGCCTGCTGCCGCCCGGTCCAGGAGCGCCAATTTTGACGCTCCGGGACCACTGGCACCCGGCTCTTCCCAGTACCCCTGGTGGCATTGGGTA